>NC_092201.1:15547500-15750000 GCF_043641665.1 Enoplosus armatus | reverse complement strand
CCAGACTGGCGGCTGACGTACAATAACAATAATAATAGTATGTTTTGGGATAATAAACCCCTGCGAGCGTTTATATTGGACTCTTTTGAAAGGCTTTCCATGTTGTGTGCCAAAGTGCCCCAGCACCGCCCGGTGCCCAACTGGCTCTGCAGACAAACATGGAAAAACATCACCCAATATTTGACCTTCCATAACAAGGGTTTATGGAAAAAACAATCAAGCCGGATTGAGTGGGAGAATATGAGGCTTGATTTCCCAAGAGAGAGTGGCATTAAATACTAGACTGGCTGGCAGTGGAATTTTTCTTTCTGCCAAGCATGTGCACAATTCAACCAGCAGAAACAAACAAGCTGTAAGCTCATGGCCCATGCGAAGCAACCGAGGTAGGCGATCACGTTGAATGGGCCGAGGCAACAGTAGGATGCACAGGCACCCTGCGAGGTGGTTTTATCAGATGCTGCGAAAATGCTGTAAGTGGTCTTGTGTGTGTGTGTGTGTGTCGTCTGTAGTATCGGCAGAATAGCTACAGAATGACATGTGGCCGCAGGTGGGGTCAGTGCCGGGACGGCTTTGGTTTCAGAGTACAGCTTCGACAAACAAGGGCAGGGCTAACCGGGATGCTAATCCACTGAGTCACGAGCCACACTTCCCTCGACACATGGGAGGGGCTACAGGAGCAGCAAGGACCTTTGTCCCCTGCCGTGACGGTGTGGCGGCTTCAACCCACCAATCGACTCATGACGAAGTTCCACAGTTTGCAGGGAACAGCTCGCTGCGTGGGGAAACGTGACATTGGATGATTCTACATCCAATATTGGACGCTGCATTCTGCAAATGCTCTACGTCCAGTGCGCGTCTTCAACAAGGGTCCTCAGCAGTAGCATAGGGATGACCCTGTGGTCAGCAGTTGAGCCACAGTTTTAGATTAGATGTAAAGTCAATGAAGCGGAAGAGCAGTTTTGCTCATTTGCTGCAGGCTCTCCACCTCCTGCGAGATTCCAAACACCAGTGTGAGGGATTGGCTTTACCTTGGCTGCGAGCCTGGTGATGTAGCAACCAGGCAGATGTAACGTCAGATAGTGTGTGTGTGTGTGTGTGTGTGTGTGTGTGTGTGTGTGTGGCCCCAGGGCCAGTGCTTGCCATTTTCCGGCGACATGCAGAAGCCTCTGCCTTACTGTCAGCACAAGCCTGCATCTCTGTTAAGTCATCAGCAAATCAGCCTCCCACGTCTGCGTCAGCATGTCCCAGTGGCGCTTTAATAGCCACATTAATTTTAATTTAATCTTTTGGGGATTTCTTAACTTCTACTGAAATAAGCTGAGTGGGTGATTTCCATAGAAGTATTTACGTGCGTGCTAAAAGAAGATGATGCTCCAAAGAGACGGTTTTCCAGCAATATACTATATCCAGATGCAACGTGGGCAGGTTTTTGACAAACACGGACATGCGCCTACTGCCTGCCAAGTACTAAATGTCCCCGCTGACACTTTACTGACAATTGACACAATCTCTTATATTCAGTCATTTGTTGAAAAAAAACAAAAAAACAATGACATACTGCACATTAATGAAGCATTAGTGGTGTAGTTGGCAAAATAGTATAGCCAAAAAATCCAGTCGGGCTATAATATAGAAATCTTCCAATAAACAGTAATCGCAGTTTGATTCTATCACATAATTCTCTCAGATAGTATCAATTACTTATCGGTATTTCTGAATCAGTTAGTATTTATCAATCCTAACCTCACGCCTCAGTTGGGTTTGACCTTCCCCTTTTGGACAAAATGCTTCATTTCAGTCGCTATCAATAATTATTGATCATTTTTAATCACCTTTTTTTTTTTCTTTTTTTTTTTCTTTTTTAAATAAAGACCAGGAGTGGAAAAAAAAGGTTGAATTGTACCACTTGCTCAAGGGCACTCTGGCTGGGCATGCGGCCGTGAAAGACACATGGACACCCCTTAAGTTCACAGATTTTAGTCACAGTGCATTTCAGTAGCACAAACGCACCCTGATGTTTCTTTGCAGCAGAAATATTTGTCAGAACCATAAAAACCAAAACGGCAAAGGAACTAACCAACTCGCCCCCACCATTTTTCCCACAACGGGGAACTCGACTTTTACGTCTTAGTCAGTCATTCGAGGTTTGTGCTTTCCCGGGGAGACGAGGGGTGTGCAGCAGCGACGTCAGCTCGCGGCTCACCAAACCTGCGAGTGACCGCTATTAAGGAGCGTCAGAGGGCAGCGACTGTGGAGTTTTGTCATAAGATGCACGTCACACCAGATGGAGAGGCGAAACTGGTTGGAAACTCCCCTCTCAAGTAGTCACAGAACTGGCCATGCTCCATTGGAATCTGTCATCTTTTCACCGTCAAGCAGTACATTGCCCCCCCCCCCCCTCCCCCTCCTAGAGGTTTAAAGGTTGGCCAAATGGGCAGGTTGAGCACACCTCAACGGGACAATCTGTGCTAATTCAGCACTTTGACAGTTAAGCCCGAGCAACACCTGCAGTGACCCCTGACCCCAGACTTGCCTCCAGGACACCCAGGGAGCGTCTCATTTTCCTTCCCTGTTAGCTGTTGTCGTTAGTCCACAGCACATGCTGTTTATCCACAGCACCTTACAGTAGCATCAGTGCGTACATTTCCAACATGGGTGGTCCCAGCTCTAACCGCAACTCGGACGATTGGTGCGCGTGAGCTCCTCACTTTAATAGGCTACATTAGTGCTAACCACTTCTGGTCTGTGGTCATATACGAGCGTTATTCCTGCGTTTTTGCACCAAGCTTCCCATAGATCAGACAGTGGCTAGTGGTGGTCTTTTGTTTTTTGTTTTTTTTCCCCCCTCTCTGTCTTCATCCATCAGCCACGCGGTTCTGCTCTATGTGGCTCCAATAGCCACTGGACGGCTAGGTTGCGTTCAGTGCTGCCGATCATATATCAATCATATCAAAGGTTGCTGACGTACAAGTCCTGCGTTATCGCAAACTTCCCAGAACCCAATGTGATGTCAGATATCTTGTTTTATCTGACCAACACCATTTGCGCATGGAAAAAAAAGGAACTATAATCGTTTTAGCCCCGACACACTTGTTCTGAGGTGTCAGAGCTGCAGCTGCCATGCAGCGCTGGCTGTAGAAGGACAGTTGGCTGTGTCACTGGGTGAACGCCGCCTGGAGCAACAGTAGTAGAGCGGCAGTATGACCGGAATGACTCAGCCTTACGAGCAGCACTTGCCGGACACACACACACACACACACTCCCAGAGCAAGTGTTTCTGGGCAGCTCAGCATTCTCCGGATGCTGATGCCTTTTTAGGTCCCGCCACCTAGGGCCCACCAAGACATACATCTTTACTATTATCAACCGTTCTGACACCATTTATGATCTTGTGCTAGTTCCCGGATTGGATTATGAGAGCTGGAGCAGTGTAGGAGGTGTTGATTCATCGCGCTGTCATGTCCGCTGCGAGTGTGACCCCCCCCCCCCCCCCCCCCCACCCGTTGTTGCGTGATAGTTCCTTTTAAACACACTCCGCAATGTCTTAACATTTCATATTTTGTTTGCAGTTCACATGAGTTCAGTTGTGAGAGGGTTAGGCCATAAAAGTTCTGCCCACCAGGTTTAGGCTTTCTTTTTTACCAACAAAAACCATACTGATGCATGCTATAGAACAGGACACAGTCAGTGCGTCGCTTTTGTAATCCGTTTGCTCAGTTTCATAAGTTGCGCGGTCACTTGGCCTTGTACGGCAGTCAGTGAGACGCGCTTCTCATTGAAAGTATTTCATGACTGTGAAACAGTGCTTCAATAAAAACCCAATTTATTGTGGGTCCAAATGCAGATCTTAAGGGCTCCTTTGATGTTTTCCTTCTTGCCGTCCAACCGTCCACTCGCCGAGCGCAGTGTCTTGTGTAATTGTCCTCAGCGTGGCCTTATCCGGGCCTAACCTCGGAATACTTACTGTGGCAATCACACAGGTCCAAGGTGAGTTGTTTGACATGAAAAGGATTTACAGTATGCACGGCCAGGTTTGCCGGGAGTGTTCAGGCCGGACAACCCCACCGCGGAGGCCCCAAAAAAGGGCAGAGCTGCCCCCCCCCCCCCCCCCCCCGCCAGAAAATCCCGACAAAAAGACACATTTGGGCCACGTCCAAAACTTTGGGAGGGAGGAAGGTGTGAGGATAAAGGACTCCTCCTTCGGATCCCACGGGGGTCTTAGGTCTAAGGACAGCTTCGTGGTTGATGAGGCTTGGAGGGAGTGATCTGGGGTCATGTTCCCCTTCCCTCTCTGACTAGGAGGATCCTCGTCTGTCAGTTCCTGGTCTGAGTTGGAGAGACAGCGCTGCGGCTACACCATGCTGAGGCTGTGGTAGGTAATGGGAGGTGAATTGTTTTCTCAGGACGCCTCTGACGTTCCCCCGACTCACAGTTCACTTCTCCTGAACGCTTTGAACTCACTCAAGTCGTCAGCTTTACTCACTCTTTGGCTGGGACTTCAGGTCAGAGTGGACTCCACTGGTGGTTTAAATCGATCGGGGGGGGGCTTCCTAAGTGTTCTCACGGTGGTGTTTTGTAGCTGATGATGCATTGTAGCTCTGTTGTAATTATGACCTTCCCCTCTGGTGTTGCTGTTGTTCAGGTCACTGCGAAGAGGAAGCTCCTTCACCTTCCTCACCCCGGGACCACAATGGGACTTCAGTCTGGTGAGTACAGGCCTCACGTTTTCCAATTCTTGCAGATCGCAGTCCACCGGGAAAGACACGAACACAGAGTTTTGGCCTTTGGCTGGCTTCTGTCCTGCCGTGCAAACTGGGAGCGTAACTTTGAGCGCCGCTTTCCCGTCACGACGATGAGTTTTGGCTTTAAATCCCGCCTCGGAGTCTCAGGGGAAACGGTCGCGCTGTTCATTGTCACGGCGATGAAAGGCAGCTCCTTGCTGGCCCACAGCCACTGTAGCCCAGATATCTCATTCATTTCACTTGTTTACACTTTGAGCATATTAAGCATTGTCCTTCGCGACACTTGAGTGTAATTATTTATTTAGGAGACATCAGGAGCAAATTCTTCACATGCAGCACGAGGAGGCTGAGGCTGCGACACACAGTAGGGTACAGTAAAGAAAGAATCCAGCATTCTAGTATTCTAGCTAATACTGATCCATTCAAATATGCCCGGACCTCCCTAGTTATGAAATACTTACTGGTTTGAAATCAAGTCAAGTCAAGGTATTTAACGCATCAGTGAACATAAGTATGCCGGGGGGGGGCTACGCAAAACAAGGAAAACAAGACTATTACATCGGTTCAAGTGTGCATATGTTTACAGGAAAATGAGTTTATGTAACAATCTGGCTGACATATTATCTGATAATTACAGGTGGGGGGGGGGGGGGGCTCAGTTTGTGGGCATGCCTTTGTGCCAGTGCAAGCATGTGTTGATCGTGAGCGTGTGAGGGGTACAGAAGTGTTAAAGAAAAATGCCCAAATGAAAAAAAAAAACAACTCATTATATGTCATATAGTGACTTTCTCCAGCCTGATAAACAGCGTGTGAGTATGGTGAAGGAGAAAATATGTATGTGCTGTCTGTGACATGTCAAGTTGTGGTGAGCTGCGACTGCGTTGTTGCAAGTGCGCGGTAACCCTATACTCGACCTTCGCGGCAGTCACCGGCCCTGATCCAGGCGCTTTGGTTTTTGGAGTGCCATCAGTGGAGTGAAGTCCATAAAACTTTTACGCTCCCGCATTCCAGGCCGGCTGCGCCCTCGGCAGCTCCCGGCACCGAGCGCGTGCCCTCCCCGTAACACCTCACCAAGGGACTGCGATGGCTGTTTGTTATGCGGCCTCCCTCGTGGCTGAGCAAGGACTGTTCGTGTTCAGCCGGAGACCCGAAATGCTGGATAAAGGGGATCCAGCCTGCTCCGATTTCCTTAACCCCTGCCTATTAGAGGAACCATAACGGCCCACAGACCGCTGCTGGTCTGTAATAGACTGGCTTTACAGTTGGCCTTAAAAGAGACGGGCGGATTGGAAACAGAAAAGAGCGGACAGATTAGACGGCAGGCCGAATGACGAGCGCGGAGGCATTCCGGGGTTTTACGGCCGCCTGAAACACAATCCATCGCTCATCTGAAGGCAGAGGAGAAATAAAAGCAGGGTTACAGAGAGAGAGAGAGAGAGAGAGAGAGCGGGGGCCTCTTTATCTCGTGCCAGCCTGCTGCCTTTGATTCGCAAACATGCCACGCTTACCTCATCCACCAAAACCATGTGGGCCTCGTTAGCTCGCCGTTTATTTTACCCCCTCCCCATTTTATCTGTCATTTATAAATCTACCAAACAGCGAGCGATAAAAGAACCCTGGAAGTGTCTTTGTCTCATTGCCCCTCTTATCTCAACCCTGCCACTTTACGCTTGAAGGTTTTGCCAAGGCTTTGAATACAGTTTAGCCAGGGCTTTTGGGCTTTGAAGTGGCTAGAAGGAATTCTTTTCAGGGCCAGGTATAGCCCCCCCCCCCCGCCCCCCAAGGCAAACTTTTGGAAGCATTCGAGGCGAGCATTCCCCGGGCGCTCGGTGAATTCTCTCAGACTGCATCAGGTATGAGGCCTCGAGGGGCTTTCTGCCACGGCTGAGAATGTGAGTCAGGTTTCCAGCCCAGTGCCAAGGTGGGGCAGATCAAACCAGACTGCCATTTCGGTGGAATGTGAAGGTAATTAACAACAGCGGGAGTCTGATTCGAGAGTGCTCTGCCTCCACAAGCAACAAGTTCAGGCGGCCCGGGGACGTCAGCCTCAAGAGTGGCCCGTCTGATAAGCAGCATTCCAGCTTTAATCGGGTGATGTGATTTAACACTGGTAATCGTTGCGGGAAGGCCTCGCCAGCATCAACAGCAATTTCATATTCAAACGACGGCTGGCTTCTTTGACCGCCGACCGTCTGAAGATCCCTCAGCGTTCCGCATCACTGTGCCCTCGACGACACGTCATGCATCCAAGGTGCCGTTCTGGAGTGGACGCGCAAGCCCTTTCAACTTTGACGTTGCACCGCAGCTGCTCGCCGTCTTTGGATTCATGCCTCTTAATAGCTGGTAACACGCGTCGGCAAGGCAGCAGCCTGTGTTAAAGTGGCTCTAGGTCTGGGTGCAGCAGACCAGCTCATGGTTTTTACTGTCATTTAGCTTGTTGCTATGCCCCCCCCCCCCCCTCACATAACATACGTCTTTCACACTTTCAATTGAGCTCAATACGCGTATTTTGGCGGCACTGTTAAACAAGCCACTGCCAAAGGCCTTGGTGCGCTTGCATTTGGTTCGCCGACACAAATGAGCCCACCCCCCCACCCCCCCCCCCCCACCCCAATGAGTTCCCCTCGTACAGTAAATATTTTATCCTTCCCTTTCATCAAACTGTACTGAGTTTCTTGGCGAGTTCGCTCACTCCGACCCGGGAGGAGTGGGGGGGGGGGCTGGATTAGATAGGAACCAGTCTGTCAGGTGAAAGGATGGATTTGTCTTTGAACGTCCACCCCATGTCGTCGCAGTAACATGAAACTGTGATGTTGTTTTAATCTGGCATCCAAAGCGCCCTCGTCGTCTGAAAGTGTTGGAACTTGCGCGTCGTGTTCGCGGCGGTTCATCGTGTCTGTTTCCTTGTGTTTCTGTTGTCTGTGTACATCATCATCTTTTTTTTTTTTTGTACCATAAAAAGTCTCCCCAGATGACTAACAAAATCACCAGGCCCAGGTCACAAAAGTTTCTGGGGGGGGGGTGTGTTTGTTGAGTCAGAGTATTTACGTTGAACCCAGCCCACCCATTGGAACAAGTCGCTGCTTGGAGGGTGTTATTTCATCTGCAGGCTGCTGACTGAGGGATTTCCAAAGGTGGCAAGAACAGGACCCCACCCCCCCCCCCCCGTGTCAGTTTCTGCACAGAGATCACTCCAGTGTGGTTTTTTTTGTTTTTTTCTTTAAGCTCGTGTGTGTAAGGCCCGAGCTAAAGGCAATATTTTATTTAACACGCAGACAGAACGAGCTGCAGACTTCAGCTGACCTGCTTATCTATTCAGGCTTTCCTTACTCTCCCTATTCATATGTGTGTGTGTGTGTGTGTGTGTGCGCGTGCGCAGGAGGTATATGTATGAACGTTTGCTGAAGTGAATTACACAATCATTTGTTATCTGCAGCTCTGTTCAACTTTGAACAAACGGTGCTATTCATTGCCATGTAAGGCTAACAGCCAGTCACACAACTGCACCTGAAATGCACACGGGGACATTCTGAAGGTGTTGAGTACAAATTGTCAAGCAGATAGCTCTTTGGGGCGGGGGGGGGGGGGGGACAAACAGGTCAGCCTGCCCGAGAGGAAATGCCCTACACCGCCACACTGCTCCAACACAAACAAGCGCGCTGCTCAGTCATTCATCGCCAGCCACCCCTGACCGTTACGTGTCCATTTTGGCCCTCCTCACCTCGCTGGTCAATCGGGTCTTGGCGTTCCGCGAGTCCAGCCAGAAGCAGCCTGGCCTCCATGGTTAATGGACCGCGGTAGCGGAGCCCCCGGAAGGATCCCAGAGGCCACCAGTGCTCCTCGGGGCTTTAAACAACCCTCAGCCCCAACAGGCCAGACTGCTGTTCTCACCTGCTCGACTGACTCTCCCTGACTGACAGTCCGCATGCAGGTGTTAAAGTGCCCCGCTGCCTAATTAACCTTTTCCTGTTCCCAGCAGGACCTCCAGCAGTGTCTATTGTAGCTTTACAATAGAGCTGCGGGGGCAATGAGCATAATTGGCCCAACGTACGAGCGGGGGATGAGGTGGCTGTAAATCGCTCTGCATGTTAGAATCATTTTGGCACCCAGACAAGGATGTGTACTACAGCCCACAGCAAAGAACATGTCAGCAACGTGTCAGCTGCTTCCACATGCAAGGTTCTTTAGTCTTTTTTCCAATCGGGGCTCTCCAAAGAAATGCACGAACCTCCAAGAATTAGAGAAGTGTTTGCCCAGAGGGTCCCAACCCGAGACCATTTTGTATTTAGTTAAAGTTTGGGAGAGAGCTGCTATAGACTAGTGGGGTGGGATGGGATTATGCATTATGACAATGTTTAATGATGCATTTTTTTTTTTCTCTCCACAGAAGAGGAAGCGCAGAGAGAAGGACGACAGCGACGCCGTCAGCCTCTGCAGCTTCGACTTCAAGGTAAAAAAGCGCGGCTTCGCTTCAGGTTGCTCAAACACCAGGGCTTCCCACACACTTCACAGCCACAGTCCGCTCACACGTCGACTCATGAATCGTCGATTTCATTTCGCAAAATGACAAAGACGATAAGAATAAACAAACTCTGCGTTGTCAAGAGACATCACATGGAGACAGAAACACCGGGTATCTGATCTCTTGCTGCGTAAGTGCTTCTCCTTCTGTTTGCTTTCCGAGCATATCATCGAAATGACTAAGCTTATCGCTGGAAGAGGTCCAGATAAAGGCCTTTGTTTGTTCGGCGAGGAGCCCGTTGAGGTCTGCTGTTAGGACGGGGATCCGAGTGGTAGGACTGGCTGGGTTGGAAAATATCCTTGGTTTGGTGTGTGGGCGTTCGGCGAGCACGCCTGCGTGTGTGTGTGTGTGTGCGACGACAAAGGTTCGTCAGTGATATCCGGGTGCATCGCACTGTTCTACAGCCGTGTGGGTTCTCCTGAAGGAAAGTCCAATAGCGTCTCAAAGTTTTCATTGAACTATTTGGGTATGAAACCCCTCTTGTGCGGAGGGGGTGGCACCAACAAACCGGAGGAGTTTATAATCAACCCGTGGCCTCCATCCATTCTGCCTCCATACAGGCTGTTTTTGTCCCGCGCCCACATGAGAGGGATTAGCAGAGACGTACAGCCTGGACTTCTGTAAACCAGTTGGATCAGTTGCTCTGAATTTCTTCTGAACTTCTTTTTTTTTTTCCTAGCTAAACAAAGCTCCAACAGTGTTGTGGAGAGTCCCGGGGGGCCACTCCTTGATTCAAATCAGAGCAGCGCTCAGCGTCCTACTCCTGACTTTGCTTTCTTTTCTAATTGAGCCTCTTCCAGCGCAGCGTAATCCCCGCACACTCCATCCACATGCTCCGCATGCAGAGGCGGTTGTAGTAGAAATCCCTTCACCATACAGCCGCTGCCGCTGCTGCCCTTTTGGAGTTGTTTAAGTAAAAATGACGGGCTTAGCTGTTCTTTTGCCGTATCTCAGATTCTCTTCCTGGCGGCCCATGAAAATGAAAATGGAAAAAACAACACAAAGCGTACAATAGATAGCTCTGTATCACTTCGTCACCTCTGAGAGATGGGAGACAAAAGAAAACGTTAAGCAACCTCCTCCAATTACAAATCGGGGTAGCTAGCTCTATCCATCAATATTGCGTCTTCTTAATACATTTTATTGAAGCCTGTTTTGCTGTTTTAAGTGGTCAAAAGTGGTTTCCTACAGCGTTGTGTAATTGCCATGCTTCCGCCCTTTTGTCTTGTTTCACCTAATAACTTGTGCAACATCGCCCGCCGTGGCCTTTTATGCGCCCAGATGTATCAGAGTAATAGCTACCATGGAGCAAGGGGCTGTGTGAAAGCCTCGACGGCAGACAAATGTACGACTCCTCGTGGTGTGTATTACTGCATCGCCTCGACTCTGCGCTGGAGCTGTCAAACCCCATCCTGTCTTCAGACTGTCTGCCTGTGTGGATGTGTATGAACAAAGGCCTCACCCTGCCCTTCCCCGCAGGCCTGGTCCTGCCTTCGCATCATGCCTTCTTTTTTTGTATTTATTTTTTTTTTTATTGCGAGCAAGAATGTTGCCACAATACGAATTTCACAGTTAATGGCGCGCATATTGTTTTTCGAGCTTCATCACCTTAGCTGCTACTCGAGCCCGAGTTCTCAGAGCTGGGAAATGAAACAGAAAACACTGCATAACATGCTGCAAAGATTCCACAGGTTGTGTGTGTGTGTGTGTGTGCCACTGTGGCCAATGCCTCGACATTAACTTGGCGAATGATGTTTTTACATTGGTGTCTGTCAGTTGAAGCTTTATCAGTATATCAGTTTGTTCTGTCTGCAACGCCTCGGCGGTTTCACTGTGAGTCTTGGTTACCACGCTGTGTTTTGGTAGCAACCCGGGGCTGCTCTTAGGTGTGTGTGTGTGTGTGAACGCTGACAAAACAACACTAAAGAGGGAGGAGAGAGAGAGAAAGAAAAAAAAAAACAACTGTTGAGTAACCCAAGGATGTTAGTCTGGTTTGAGAACTGTGGTTTTCATTGTTTCTGCAGGCTGTTGTGTGATTAGATCACTGTCTACGTCTTCTGCGTCTCTTCATCTGAGTTTAATTGTGGCCGCAGAGGAGTGGAGGTATTTATAGTTCCTTGCCCCCCAGGACAGAAACATCCGAGATTAATAGTAGTTAGGATCACGCCAAGTGATTAATCAACCCCACCCGAACACCGATGGCAGATTTTAGAGAGCGCCGCCGCCCCTTGATGAAACGATGAAACCGGTGTGAAAATACATTTGGGGGTCGACTGTGAGAAGCGGAGGCAAGCGCCCCGCAAAATAGCTTTTAAAGTGCCCCACCGATGCAGCCTCACCAAGGAATCCCTCGCAACATATCACGCCAGCATTGTGGCTCTGACTGTAACGGCCCCCTGTCTGAATGAAGTCATGACACAACGTTTTTTGTGACTGACATTTGGTGCCCGTTCCACGTCTGCCTCTGGAAGAACGGCGGTCGCCCCCCCCCCCTCCAGTTAGAGGGCCAAGGAGCGCTGAAGCTCTTCTGGAGGCCTTTTCCTTTCATTTCGCACCCACATTTCCGCGTTTATTTTCATTTTGTTTGGCTTGATTTAAAAAGTGACTGGGGGATCTGAGAGGGCAGTTGTTGCTAGCCAGAAAGAAGCACCCCTCCTTTCTGCTGCTGCTGCTGCTGCTGACCTCCATCAGCAGAGGGCGGCAGCGCCTCCCCCGTCCTCTCGTTGTTTCGAGTCAGTCAGCGCCCAGCAGCGTTTCTTTGCTTCATGCCGTCCCCAGAGCTGTAATTAGGGCCCGTACTCACTGCTGCTCAGCCCGTCGGGGGGCCCTCGAGGCTCAGTCCGTCCCTGGCACGGCATAGGTTAGACAGCGGTGAGACTCCGCCGCTCGCTGCATTACTCATCCCACTCTGAGCGCAGACTGGCGTGTGTGTGTGTGTGTGTGTGTGTGTGTGTTGGAGTGTAAATCCCGGCTGTGCTCCAGCTGCCGCTCAGTGTGACTAGAGGCGAGGAGGCCAGGCAGGCCGAGCCATGTTGTGTTTGGTTTTTATAGCGGCTGGGCCAGACGTGCAGCTGATTCAGCCAGAGGTCTCCCCGTTCGGAATGAGTAACAGCAGGACTGCTCACGGTGTCTTCTGAGGGCACACGTAGACTACACACAGACAGACAGATACATTTTGTTTTTATTAGATCCCCTCTGACTCCTCAGTCTGCATAGTTCCACGCTTCGCTGTCTTATTTCTCGTGTTAAACTTGCATGCTTTTTTTTTTTTTTTTTTTTTTACTCGGATACTAAAGTAAGTTTATTTATGATCCCGCTCAGCTGGGATGGGATGGGATGGGATGGGGGGTGGGGGGGGGAGATCTGGACTCGGCGTCCTGTTGGTCTGAGCCCTCCTGGCCACTTCCGTCAACAAAACCCAAAGAGAAACGTGTCAACATCTCTACACCTCAATCAGCATCTGTGTTTTGTCACCCGCAGCAGCAGCATGAAGCCCTGTGCGTCCTGTTTCTCACCTCCGTGTTGACCCAGGAGGACGAAGCACAGCCTCGAACAGGCTTGTCCTTTTGCCCAAAACACACACACACACATTGTGACACCATTTGTGCACCAGCTTGGTGTGTGTGCAGAATCTGTGGCTTCAGGTGTGGTTGTCCTTCAGCCATGTGTGCATGAAAAAGAGCAGCAGGTTTGATTTCGGCTGCTTTGTCTTTACTGAAACTGGCAAACATGTCCGCCCCATTACACCAATCAACATAAGGGTGGCAGCCCCCCCACTCCCCCCCCCCCCAGTGGTATACAATATACAGGTTTCAGTTTAACATCTGGCTGAGTGTGTCACAGTCCCCCCCCCCACACCCTCCAGTATTTATATTCAAATTGATCACCTCCCCCAGTTCAGCTGATGAGACTGATAACGGCTCGGTTCAAAGCAAAGAGCGCAGCTCCACAGAGCTTTGATCAGTTAACTAACAAGACACAACCAAGTCACAATTGCTTTGTAGTTTGTTCATTTCAAGGACATTAAACAAGTATTAGACACTTCGTAGCTGATACCACACCGGGTGGAAAGTGAGACCCTTTCGTGTTAGGGCTTGCGACGCAACGACTTCAGTTTTAGCAAGTGGGCCACTTGAAAATCTGAAACACTGACACACTGCATGTCACCATGACAATGGTCACAGTAATGCAGTGGACTACAGATGCGGCTGAAACTGGTTTCAGTTTTATTTAAATGAGTTAGGAGTTAGAGGTTTTGGTGCATTGCTGCCCATAAATACTTCAATACTACTACAGGGGGTTGATAATTGCGTATATTTGACCCTTATTTTCTAACTTTTTTTTTTTTTTTTTTTTTATGTTTTAATTTACAGTCACCAGCGATGCAAGTAACAATTGTAACTTAATAGTAACATAAAATGAGAAATGCACAGTTTCCCAGAGCCAGTTTTTCCTCATTCCGTACATCCTACAGTCCGAAAAACAGATATTTAAGATAAGATATTCAATTTAGGATTTATTTTGCCATTTTACAACAATTGCCAGTTCATTTTCTGTTATCAGTTCATTGTTCCTGCTCTAACTGTAACCATCAATAATGATTTTATATCTGCTCCTACTGTTGTCTTTGACAGCAGCATATCTTTTTTTCACAACTCAACCAAATGTTTTCCGCAATGCGTATCTCTTGGAAAAGTTCAGCATTTTCCACCCTCAAATATCAAGATGTGTCCAGAACTTAAGAGTTGTTCCCTGAGAACATCCCGTGTCGCGTTAGATAAGGTTCAGTCTTTTTCCAAAGGTCCGTTGGCCCTCATCAGAGTTGTTTGCGTCAGCCCCGTTTAGCAGTAAGCTTTACCCATGATCTCAAAAATTCTCACTACTGTTTTCCCTGCTGTTGATGGATCAGCGGAGCCTGCGGGCAGCTTCTCCTCGCTTCCATGTAAACCTGACACCGCAATCATCTGCAGCCAGAGGAGGGCCAGAGCGGAGGCTCGCTCCTCCCCCGTCTCTCCTCCTGGTATAAAGCCCTCCCTCCCTCAGTCCACCTCAGACCAAAGTTTAGAAAGTGTGTGTGTGTGAGGGCAGCTTCCAGAGCCCCGGCCCACGAGGGAAGAAGAAGAAGACCCTCGCTTTTCAACCTTTTTTTTTTTTCCTTTCTCTGTTGTGGATTACTTGGAGCTGACTCGCCAGGATTAAAAAAAAAAAAGAAGGATATTGTGTTTTTACTGAAAGCTATGGTGGCTTACGATGAACTGGGTAGCTTGGTGCCTATCAAACGGACTCTGCAAGTGATAGACTACCAGAACCAAGCCAACAAAGAGTCAGAGGTGAGATGCGGGGAAAAATGATGGTGGTGATATTTCGACTTTGTTTAGCTGCTACCTGTGCCTTTCAGTAAATGTTTGCCCGGATCACATTCAGATGAAGTCATATCTTTGTGTCACGTTGTGAGTGAATCAGCGCCTAACCCTGTTCTTTATCTCACTTGGGCACACAGTGTTTGTGTGTGTGTGTGTGTGTGTTTGTGTTCTTTCAATTGCCTGTAAGATGAGACTTTGGACTTTGCGCCTGGGCACTAAAAACAATGCTTGAGATACTGCCTAACCTGGGAAAGTTAATCATTGGATCCCACTGCACCTATGAAGTGGTAAACAGGGAGCTGACCCTCACTCCCCAGCGTTGTGTATTCCCCGTCTGTTCTTGAGTATGCATCCCAGCAGGCGGCTCAGCCTTGGCGGGATGTGGAGACACCAGGGCAGTCAGTGGACTCAAGCGGCAGGGGGCAAACTCTCAGTTGACAGCCCTGCATCCTTTTTATTGCAGTCCTGTCGAGGATTACTTTGCTTTTCAAAGTAATCCCCCAGTAAACCAGGTTGATGCCAATTCACGCAGCTCGGGCGCACTCATGAAAGTCACCGCTCCGGCTCCCACCTTCCCCTTTTTGGAGGCCTGCAAGGTTCTCTTTCGGAAGGGATCTCCGGGAAGATGTGGTTTCGTTGACAGTAAACCACTTGATAAAGCAGAAGTCGGAGGACAATTCATTCCGTTCTCACGGAGTCGCACAATTGCGACGGCCTTTTAGCTCTACACGGGGCTGTCTCCTCCTGCGCTGACTTACCGATGACCCTGACTCTCCCATTTGCGCTCTGGCTCTTCTGCTCTCAGCTCCTATCAGCTCCGGCTGTGCTGCGATGGCAGGGACACATCTGGGGTATTGGCTCACAGCGCACACAAGGTTACATCAAAGGAAAAGGAAAAAAAAACCTCCTGACGTTTATGAGGCTGTAATCTTAGGGTTAGGAGTTTGAGGGGCACACCGCACATGTACAATATGCGTGTCTGGAGGGTTTTTGTTCCACTGATAATAGTTATCCAGAGCAGCAGCACAAACCCCGGATCCGTCTGGTTTCCTGAAGCGAGCCAGACTCGTCCTAACTCCAGAGTTCCTGGGTCAAACTGCCAGGAATAGCAACTTTCCCCGCACTGATTTACTTTACCTCTGATAAACAAAAGAGTGGGACGAGTGGCCTTTTGTTATTCTGGGGCCGGTTCCCAAAGACAGGAAGGGCACAATGGTCAACATACGTTCCCAATATTGACTTTGGAAACCCCCACCCTCCTGTAACTATTTAGCTTTTTTTTTTTTTCTTTAATTTGTGACCTTTTAATATCAGCAGACAAAGAAAACAAGAGTCTGGCAAAGCGTAGACCCGACAGACAAGACCTCTGACGCGTGCCATCTCTTTGCTGGCCCCTACCACTAGGGGGCTTCCTAGGTTCTCCAGGCTGCCTGGCTGTTCTGGTCCAATGCGGAGACCCTAACCGGTGGCAGGCCGTGACTCCACCGCAGCTCACAGGCCAACGCCAGACCGAGCGGATCTGTTCCACAGCTGTGTCCGCAGGGGCCAGGAGCCTCAATGGCTGCTCTTGTTTTCCCAGATTCGCTGAGCCAAGGCAAAAAAAAAAAAAAAAAAATCCCATTTGGCCTGAGTCAGGAGAAACAACACAGGCAGCTTTTAGCAGCGCGGCGTTTGAGCAAGCCTTCATTAGTGTGAAGTCCTCAAAATGCAGAATGTTTTGCGGCTGCCTCGCCGTGTCATGTTTTTGAAGACGCTCTCCAGGCTGAAATCATTACCTCAGATCTTCAGCTCTTTGATTCCTGCGGCCTGCTGTTGTTGGCACAAGGCCAAGCAGCTCTCTCCTTTCTCCCGGGCTGTGCGGGGAGGGAGTGGGGGAGGGGGAGGGGGGGGGTCACCTGGCCTAGGTGTAGTGCTGCTCTCACGCGAGGCCTCTTGAAGAGCTTGTCTCGACTCGCAGCCGTAAAAACACCGCTGTGCATCCCCTGCAACGCTGCACCGTGTAAACACTTGGGGGGGGGGGGGGGGGGGGCAGATTTGCTGTCTGTTTACGACTGCTGCTCCTTTCCCTGACTCACAGCGGTGGTCTGTTTTACTTTACAGCGCCTCTCTGGGAAAGGGCGGTTAAAGAGCTGGTGCAATCGGGAAGCGTTTATCTCACGCTGTTTGAGTGGCCGCACAGATCCACTCTCAAGCGGAGTCGTGGCTGTTGTCAGGCTGGATAGTAGCAGATAGAGTGTGTGTGTGTGTGTGTGTGTGCGGGGAGGGGTGGTGAACAGCTGAGAGCAGGGTCTCGTGCATTCCTGGCATTCCTCCAGACCCCCTTCCCATCCAGATCAGCAGTCAGAAAGGGTCTTTGTGCTCAGTGGGCTGGCCCTGGCTCTTCACATGATGGAGCCAACAGCTGCTGGAGCTGCTTCCTCCTTCTCAGTATCTCTGTCCGTCCGCCCGGGTCCGCCAGTCTGTCTGCCTGCGGCTCGACCTCAGCTCCAGCTACTCCTATTTCCGCGCAAAGGAGCAGGGCCAATAATGAGGATTTACGACTTGACTTGATGTGTTTAATCACAAAGGAAGTCACAAGGGAGCGCCTGGACCTCTCTGCTGAGGCCTCTGTGAAAGTCTCCCAGTTGGCGTTACTGATCGATTTAGTTCAGTGTTGCCGCACACGGGATGAAAAGTGAAGACTTTTATTTGATCAAATTGCCTGACTTATTTTTTTTCTTCCTCTTCAGGAACCCAGCAACAAGCGTGTCCGTCCTCTCGGCAGGGTGACGTCGCTAGCCAACCTCATCTCTCCGGTGAAGAACGGGGCCGTCCGGCGCTTCGGCCAAACCATCCAGGTAAGCTCCCCTGACATCCCGCAAAAAAAGGGGGAGCTCCTCGGGGGAAGGGACAACCTCTTTGCTGTTCGATACGTCGCACTAAACAACTGGGCTTCCAACTGCAACATGTCTAACGTCTGGGGCTTCCTCTTTCCCCTCTGCAGGCCTCCTTCCGGGGAGATGGCAAGTCGCCGGGCGTGCCCCAGAAGCCTTGCAGCAAGGCGGCGGCCCCTACTCCGCCCAAAAGGAGGAACAGCACGCTGTGGTCGGAGACGCTGGATGTCCACCAGAAAGGCACTTTCTCCACCAAAGAGATCAAGCGGCAAGAGGTGAGAAGTCTACCTGTCTGCCAGACTTAGTTTCACATATCCCTGTAGTATTTGGGTCAAATAGTCTAAATGTGGCTAAAAGCCATCCGGGGCTAATTTCCCAGTCTGTGTCAAATCGCATATACCTGACAAGCCAACAAACTAGCGCCCTCCTGCCCTACCCCCTCCCCCCTCACTTGTCCTGCATATGTCAGACATCTTAGCCAACTGTCAGAAGCAGAGGGAGAGAGCAGCCGTCGAAGCCAGAGATTTGACCTCAGTCATTTGGCAGCCGTGCAGTTTGAGATTTAGTCTAGTGGGTATCGGTTGCAATAATGTAATGACATCCTGATTCATGTATTTTGCTAAAAGAAGTATCCTTTTCTTCCTCCTCCTCCTCCCTTTCCTCAGGCCATATTTGAGTTGTCTCGTGGAGAGCAGGACCTGATCGAGGACCTCCAGCTCGCACGCAAGGTTTGTACTATTAAATCTCTGAGGCAGAGAGAGTACATATAAAGCAAACAGATTAAATCAAAGTCTGGCAGGCCTTCCACATAGCCAAGCCAGGAACTATAAAAAGTCTGGAATTATTCCTGTCTTTCTCTTGTACCCCTAAAGCTCTTCAAAAGCTATTATTAGCGTCCACCCCCTCTTGGCCTGATGGGATGTTGTTATTTGACCGTGTTGGCTCTGCTCCCCTACACAGGCGTACCACGACCCAATGCTGAAGCTGTCCATTATGTCCGAGGAGGAGCTCACTCACATCTTCGGCAACCTGGATGCCTACATCCCTCTGCATGAGGACCTCCTGGCGCAGCTCTCCAAAGCCACGGGGCCAGACGGGACAGTGGGCCAAATCGGACAGATTGTCGTGAGCTGGGTAAGTGTCCTGTCACCACCAAGTACCTAAAACCTCTTTGATTCCGTTAAAATGTAGCTGGGTTTGCAGTAAGAAAGGCAGCTTTAGTAAAAGTGTCCCTCCTCCCCTCCAGCTGCCGAGGCTTAACGCCTACAAGGACTACTGCAGCAACCAGCTGGCAGCCAAGGCACTGCTGGACCAGAAGAAACAGGACCGGCGGGTGCAGGACTTCCTGCAGCGCTGCCTCGAGTCGCCCTTCAGCAGGAAGCTGGACCTGTGGAGCTTCCTAGACATCCCGCGCTCTCGCCTGGTCAAGTACCCGCTGCTGCTCAAAGAGATACTGAAACACACTCCACCAGAGCACCCAGACGCTGCCAGCCTGGAGGAAGCGGTAAGTCGTGGCCACCAATTAGTTGAACACACACCGGTCGTCTTAAAAACGTGGCTGAAGTTAATATTTTGATTCCTCGTGCGATCCAGATCACCATCATGCAGGGCGTGCTGTCTGACATCAACATGAAGAAGGGAGAGTCTGAGTGCCAGTACTACATCGACAAGCTGGAGTATCTGGACGACAGGCAGAGAGACCCCCGTATCGAGCAGTGCAAGAGCCTGCTGTGTCACGGGGAGCTGCGGAACAAGAGCGGCACGGTGAGCAAAGCATCAACACATCCTCTATGAGGCAATCAGGCAGCAACAGCCTGCTTCACTGACCCCCAACCAGCCTATGATTTAACCAGAGAACTTTGTTGGCGGTCATGTAAAATATCAATGCTCTGTTTTTAAATGTTTTTGTTTTGTTGGTTTGTTTTTTTGTTTCCTTCCAGAAGCTGCATGTGTTCCTGTTCACCGAGCTGCTGGTTCTGACCCGCCCCGTCACAAGGAACGAGCGCCACTGTTTCCAGGTTTACCGGCAACCAATCCCAGTGCAGGACCTTGTGTTGGAGGACCTGCAGGACGGAGACGTCAGAATGGGCGGCTCCTTCAGAGGCGCCTTCAGCAACGCGGACAAAGGTGAGGCTCGAGTCAAATTCAAAACATTTCTCGTAGTTAATGTAGGAATGTAGATTGTCCTATTGTCTAATTCTGCTTTTTTTCCCACTTCCTCCACAGCCAAGAATATTTTCCGCGTGCGCTCCCACGACCCAAGCCAGGCGCAGTCCCACACACTGCAGGTCAACGACGTCTTCCACAAGCAGCAGTGGCTCAACTGCCTCCGCAGCGCCATTTCCGTCCACCGGCCCCTCAGCGAGCCGTCCACGCCCTCCCCACCTGCGAGCGACGCTCGCTCCAAGCGCCGCCCTTCCTCCGTCTCCGCCATCGTCCACATGGAGGAAGCGGACGAGAATTGCCCGCAGCCGGCCTCCCAGTCCGCCCCCGCCTCGCCGTGCAACAGCACGACCCCCAGCCCCACCACGGCGTCCCCTTCACCTCGCTCCTCCTCGTCCTCTTTGTCGACGACGTCGTCGTCTTCGCCGTCGTCGCCACTCTCCTCGCCCACGTCGCACAAATCCAAAAAGGACAAGAAGTCTCTGTGTTCTTTAGGGAAGAGAAAAGAGACCATGGTGTAGGAGGGAACGGACTCCTGGACGGACATTTTTTTTGTACATAAACGTTAAAAGAAAAAAAACCGTGGAGAGGCGTGGGACTTGTATTTATGTGTGTCTGCGTGCGTGCATATTATTAAAACAGTGTTCTGTGTTACTGTCCTCTTCGGCAGCTATTTACCTTACCCCTCCATCAGTGCACCCATCAGAGACACAGTATTCTGGAGAGACGTGCGCGGCTTCGCACCAGCTCTACAAAGGGAAGCATAACGAGGAGCAAACACACATTTCACACATTAATCTGTGTGTCATGAGTTTGTTGATTTCTTGAAGATAGAGGTGGTGCAATCCTGTTTACTATTAATTTGATATTTAAGCATTATTTTAGACCTTATGGGGGGGGGGGGTAATGAAAGTTTTGCATTTTTATATTATAAAATGTATTGTAGTATTTTTTTAGGACTCATAAAGCAGCACTGTTTTAGCTTTTAGGTGAAATCATTTGAAATTTTGAGCATGTTTAGCAGGCCAGAAAGGATGAGAATCCCCCAAACTAACGATGAGATGTACGACACGAAGCTACATATTTCTCCGTAAAAGTCTGATTTTTTTAAATTAATCAGAAGACACGTCTTATTTTTGTACATTCCTTTAATGACAGATGTTAGGATCGGGATATTATTATTATTATTTTCTTTTTTTTTTTGTTGCATTTACTGCAGTCAGAGGCATTAATTTAAATCCAGTAACGGATGAGATTTCAGTTTCTCTCTGTTTTAGAACAAAGACATCACCATGAAGTGTGTTAGCAAATCATCCGATGTCATAAAAAAAAAAAATCAAGTCAGAGAAGAGATGAGGAGTTTTGTTTTGAAACAAAATTTTGAACTGAGCCATGTTGGTTTTTTTTTTTTTTTTTTTTTTTCTTTTTGAAAAGCTGACTTTTCAGAATGAAACATCACTTTTCAGTGTAGCGTCTTGCATGGAGCTTTGGTCGTGGACACTGCTTGCCACCAGTAGAGGCTGCAGGATGTATTTACCCGTCCTGACAGACGGGACGGTTGAGGTCGAGCGACCGGTTGAAAGTAAGAGAATGACGCTGAAGGCTTTGAAAGAGGAAATAGAGAAAAGATGAATGAGGCTGTGTTTTGGAAGTGAAAAGAGATTGTCAATGCAGGACTCCATTAACTTTCTGTATAAGTTGATGCGATATCTTGCTCAGAGATGGAGGATATGGTAAAAAAAAAAAATCAAGTGAATGTGAGTCGATGGACAAAAGTACGTAGGGGACGGGAGACAAAAAGGAAGGTTTTTGTATGTGTGCGCAAGATGTTCTTGCTGTTGAGGTGGCAACAAGGAAAGTGAAAAGGGCAACTCGCTTGCCACGAACTGTATGTAATTAAAGGAACAATAAAGATCTGTGTAAGATTTGCAACTGAACTCCTGGTTTCATGTATTTATTTTTTCTTCACTCCGACTTAAAGCATCAGCTCAGCTTTTTGTAGCCACTTAGTTTTGCTTGGCATACGGACTGGGGACGGAGGAAAACGGCCAGCCTGGTTCTGTCCACAAAATCTGTGAAGCTCACCGACTGACATGGTTTTAATCCATTGAAGATACGTAGTCATAAAGCAGCGGTGCCGTAACTATGGAACCCAATGGATGTCGCAGGATCCAATCACCGGATGCGGTGTGATGCGGTTCCCACCCCGCCTGAGAGGCCGGTGTTGCAGCATCCAGCAATCGATTTGGTGGAGGAAGAAAGATTATTGGCCACATGTGATAACGCAGCTACCTTTTAAAGAAGCTCCTGCTGTGAGGGCCATTATTGTGAAAGCATCATACGGAAGATCCTCTGTTTTCAGACGTGCCGTAGCTCCAAAAAACGACTTTCTTAAAAATCAGAGTTTGCTCATTAGATCGTGGTTTTCAAGTTCAAAGAGTAGGAACCATGTAAAAAGCTTTATTTCCGTTTGCCTTTGGCTCTACGCGAAGATAGAAAGTGGTTGTTAGATTCTGTTGATGTAGCGAGCAAATGACGTGGCTGAGGTTGATTTTAAGATGCCACGCGCTATTTAATTTCACCAGCTGCTGTTACATAACAAAGTGGCTGTTTTTGGATGTTTTTTGTTTTTTTTTGCGCTTTATGTAACAAACACATGCAGCTTTTAACCAGCATCGTAAGTTTCTCTTTAAGCTTCAACAGCAAACTAACCCAGCCGGGAACCACACCAGAAACTTCTCTCTCAGCAGCTCATCTGCGCCATTGAAAGAGCCGCGGGCCCGGGATCACCGAGGGACGCAGGACAGCTGAGCCTCCTGCCGGTGATCCGCCGCCGCCGCCGCATCCTTTGACACTCATCTCCCGCCACCAAAAAAAAAAAAAAAAACTCAAATACACCCTGACAGCTAGAAACTGCCATCAGCTTCAGTGTCTGAGCTGCAGCCAGCGGAAGAGACTCACCACGAGGGATCAGAAGAATCGGGGGAAGCAGCGAACTTCCCCGACTGTTCTGACTCAGTCTCCCAGTTTCTCTTTTACCATAACTACAATGCAGAAGTGACACTCAATTCGGGGGGGGGCAGAACCAATACATCCATATTGGTTTTAGGCTTTGTGGTTGGCATTCAGAATAACAGGAACTACGGACACGAGAGCGGAATCGATCGCCTCACTTCCCTAAAATCATGTGAATATCAATCTGGCTTCATCCAGCTAATCTGTGCAAGGAACATGAGGAAATCTTGGGAGAGGTATTTTCGGGTCTACTTTAGCTGGGACGAAGGCCAGTCTAAACTTCCCGAAAATTGCCGGCCTTGCCAGTAAAGGAGATTGTCGACAAAAAAGGTCGACGTGCGAGGACTGTCTTCTGACAAAAATCCGTGCAGTAAAACGGCCGGAGTAAAAAACACCCGCTGCAGCATATTTCATGGAGCACAACAGGAGACTGCGGCTTGTTGAAGGGGTGGGGGGCCACGTGGGCGATGAATTCATTTACTCGTGGCTCATGCATGGTAAAAAGGCCCCACACAGGGAGATAATACAACACGGGGATTGTCTCAAGGAGGAAAATTAACATGCGGCCACGCAAAAGGCTCAGAAGCTGTGTAGCTCCTCTGTGTCGTACAACGCGTCTGTATCGCGTAAAAAAAAGATCTTAAAACGCCACAACATCTCTTTCATCGCTGGTGGGTTTAGATGCTGGAAGCCACTGGAAACTCCCCCGGGCGTGACACTTTAAGATCAGTTTGCCCCAAAATCCACACTCCACAAGCAATAACACAACGAGCTCAAGACCAAAATACATGAACGGCAGAGCAGCACTCGGGGGCGACCTCAGAAGACCGGAGGTCAGCCGGGTTCACGGCGCCCCTCCATCAAAAACCAAGCACTTGACGTGTTTATGTCAAAATACACAGACCGGAGGGGGGGGGGGGTGGATTGTTCGGTCATCACTCACGCGCTGCCGAAAGGAGCTGTCAGCTCAGTGCGCTTCTCCCTCGGGCGAATATCACCTTGTCTCACGGATTTCCTTTCGCCTTAGGAGATGACACGTTCGGGTGGGAACGAACGAACGAACCCTTGAACAACAATTAACGGCTCACTAAGGTATTCATGTGTTCTGAAAGGATGATGGAAATGTTTCCCCAAACAGGTTTGTGACCAAGTCGCGTCTGTTACAACAACTCCCGTAATCCAAAGACTACTTTTAGAAGTAGTTGCTCTCGTAGTTGTCGGTAAATCATCAGTATATATATATTTTTTTTTTTTAAACGGAAGCCAACTACGAGTCCAAAAAGAGCACTGCAGTCGGGCAGTATTTTGTGGGCCAATTAAAAAAAAAAGTTAGCACCATTTGGCATCCCTACGTAACAACTCTCCCAACAGATGTTTTGCTCGTTCTAGTGAAAAACAAAGCATTCCTGGTTGCAAGTGTATGCAAAAAGTCAGCACCAACAGATACACACACACACACACACACACACACATTTACTCCATACAACAGAAAATGGACGAACAACCCTGAAAAAGCTGGATGTCAAACACTTCATTTGCTCAAATAAAACAAACCCCTCTCATCTCATGCTCTGATCTCAAGGTTTAACAGGATGTTGCAGACAACATGTGTTTTTTAGGCAGAATCCACAGAGCTTACTTCATTGCTGAAGTCACGTTTTAGTCTGATGAAGGAGCCCCACAGCTCAAACGCTTCAAATACAGCACCTTCAACGCCGTGCTTTATAACATTGAATTCATTTGCTCAAAGCGAGACAATGCGACACGTCCTTCCTCTTACAAACGGGAAGTTGAACTCGCAAGCAATGAACCAATAGAACACTCACGCTCGGCAGTTTTGCCGCTGCTCCGCCTGGTGCGGCCATTGGCTTGCCGTGGCTAATGTTAGCTTAGCACAATTTAGCTGGAAATGGCTGCGCGACAATGGCTCCTCTCCACTTTTTGCTACTGTGACACATTTTAGCATTCACCGTCAGTCCGTAAATGTAACTTGTAAATGTAAAATGGCTGTTCGGCCCAAAGTTACGCACTTAATTCAGCAACTTGAGTCAATTTCGCTTTTGAAATTGATCGGTTATCAATTATCCAACTGCGGGTGGCGAGTGTGATGTGTCAATATTCCCACCGGAGGCCAATAAACACAGAAAATGTGAAGCAAATGTTCACCAGCGTGTGTGTGTGTGTGTGTGTGTGTGTGTGTGTGTGTGATGTTCAGTGAAATGCCGCTCATCCTCCCAGATATTACTTTCTGCGCGAGAGGGAGATTCAGGCTCGCTTTCATTTCCTCTTGCGGGGGCCCGGGGCTTTGGAAATATGACACAGTGAACCGCTCACTCTGAGCTGGAGCTGGAGTTTTGCTTGGACGTTGGCGATGCCAGACCCCCCCATCCCCCCACGTCGCTCCTCACATGCTGACATCGCGCAGCGGACAGCAGAGGTGCACGCGACCTGCCAAGTATTCCGTATCACTTTGAGTGGGAGCGCACGCAGGTTATATTTGGGGAGGAGTGCCTCGGCTTTGATTTAGCTTTTCCCTCACTGGCGGGGGCTATCGGACAGGAATCTGCCCCACGTATCGCACATTCACCAGCAGATTAGGCCCGAGTCGAAAATAGCGGCTTGGCAGACCTCCTTCGCTTGCCTCACCAGACTGACTCACTCCGTCAGGTATGAATGCTCCCCGGGCGATGGCTTTGTTTGAAAATCTGTCACCGGATTGTTTACTTGTTCTCCTCGCCGTCCAAGCCCCCCCAAAAGAACGTTCAAAAAGAGATTAGCCGGGAGACAGAGCTCTCTGGCGCGGAGGAAACCCGAGCATCTCGGACTATCTCCGATTGTAGTGACAGCTTGATACTCTGTAGCCCCCCCCCCCCGCCCCCCCCGCCCAACCCTGCCTTTTCTCACTGCACCGCAACCCATAAATGGTCCTGCAATTTTCCATGTCTGCATCAGGAGCCGCAGTTCATTTTTCCACGGGAGGTGCTCCAGCAGCTCCCTGGCTCAGGACCCGGTACAGTATGATTCCCATAAATATTCTTTCACGGCTCCAGCGGGAATTAAAGCAGCAGCATTCCCAGGTAATGGTTTTGAAACTCTTACGTAGTTTAGAGCAAATGAGTAGAGCGTTATAGGTTCTGTGATTGCTCGCGTTTTGCCTCGCTTGCTTTTACCGTCTGTCACGGCGGTAACTTCGATTTTTAGACCGCGTTAAAACTTATCCCTTTTAAAAAAGGTTTCCGGCATAAAATAGAAGGATACTGGTTTTAGCTTTAATTGTACCTGTTATACTTCACAACCACTGAGCACATATTCACACGACACCCATTCTTTCCACGTTATGTAACTAATAATCGGATGGCCTGATTAAACCTGGTGTGAAAATGTAATTGCAGGTTGCACGTTGGCAAGAGCTGCCTCTCGATTCCCAGCGTCAAGGTTGTGTGTGTGTGTGTGTGTGTTCACGTTTAAAGCTCCGCGTGTGTCAGATGAGGCATGCGGGGCCTCATAAAAGAGGGATTTGGAAGGCGATTTGTCTTCCCTGTTTCGAGCGACAGTTACATCTCAGCACTAGAACACTGTTTTGGCGATAAACTCCGCGTATCTTCTGTGATTTCGCCGCTCCGTGCCGATGTCTCTCTTCACGTCCTCCCCTTCGTGCAGGGTCCAAACATAACATGCATTTGTAAGGTTTAAGTTTAAATTGTTGCGTCACTGAAATCCATCAAAGAGGGCAAAGGTCAGACTCATGTTTGCCTCGAACAAGGGATAACAGCAAGACTTATAACGCGGATAAATAAAAAGGGTAAAAATAAAAAAAACATCAAGCCTTTCTCGAGACCCCACGGATCCATGAGCGCTTTAACGCCCCCCCCACCCCCACCCCCACCCCAAGAGGCAGAGGCCCGCCAAAGAGACTGAGACCTATAGCCGAAACGCAGGCTGATTGTCATAATTGCGAGCCAAGTCCAGCGCCGATCCCTCCCCTCTGTGTTCGCCAAACTGGTGTTAGAAGCTCAGGGGGGAGAGGACAGAGTGCAGACTGCAGACTTCTTGAGCCACAGAGGTCCACGTCCCTGGAGGTTTCATGTCGTTCTTGTGACTTATCCTCTCCTTCCTCCGGACCGCGGGACGTTCAAGCAGGTCTGGAAGGTCTAAAAATGAATTTGGTCACTTCCAGGTACTGAAACGCCTTGAAGTCGAACTGAAATTAGAATTCCCCCTCAACAATAATCAAGCTGTTGTGCATAACTGACCTTTGATGAAACGGTTTCAATAGATATTTGTGGAAACGGCATATATTGTCGTCTCAGCAAAAATGAATTCAAATTTCAGTTTTCCTGAAAAAGCCGAGCAGAGCGCCGTTATTTGGCGCGGGACTGACTTTGTTTTCGCGGCAAATATATATATATATATATATATATATATATATATATATATATATATATAATATAGCGTAGAGTTCTCATCCATTACCAGCACAGATCGCTGTCAGGATCCACAGCTCCCACACACCCCGTTAGCAAATAAAAGGCCTGGAGGAAAAGAAAAACAAAAAAAACGACAACAACAACAACATGGAAAATGTGTTGGAGGCCCCCCCCCCCGTCCCCACCGCCCCACTCTCCCCTTGCAGCACATGGCAGTGCTCTTGTTAGACAAAGCAGCGGAGCAGCAGCAGTGAACCAGGGGAACATTGTTGCGCTGTAATCCCATGTGGTTCTGCTTACACTGTGCTTTGCCTCCCTGCGCAGACAGAGGCGAAGCGCCTGCGAGTGTAATGTTAAGGCCACGCATTCCAGGAAACTCCCACGGACGCCGCCACGTTTGTGCCGAATGGTCTGAACGTCGCATCAGACAATGAAACGCGTCAAAGCACCCGTCGCCACCGGCCTCGTCCTTCCTCCCATTCTACGCTAAATGAGGTGACTGAGTTAGGTGAACTCTATGATTCCATTTGCGGACGGCTGCTCCACTCTCCAACGTCAAAGCGAGCTATTAAACCTGGGGACAGAATGTCTCCGCGGACCCCACCAGGTACGCCAGGTACGTCTGAGCCGCTTGGGGTCCAGCTCCAAAGCTGTAGACGCGGAGTTTAGTTATCAGGGGCTTTAACTCAACTTTTGGATGTAAGAAGTGTTGGATTTAAATCCACACTGATGGATTTGTGGGTTCATTTTTGGAGTCCCTTCAAGCCATGTATTTCATCTCACACTCCCCCCCCCCCCCCACCGAGGAGCGTGGGAACCCTGTTTGTGAGCCCTGGCTACATGCCCGGGACGCAGACGTAAAACACCAGCTGTCATCCAGTCGCTGGCGATCGCAGTGACACAGGCTGCCGCTCCGCCTCAACACACCTTCCTCCCGCGTCAGAGAGCAGCTCCACCCCTTTAAAGTCGGTCGCCGTTGGCCCGTGGCGGTCGGCCGAGCCACCAGGAAACTTGAATTCCCTTCTCAGGGCGTGGACTGAAGCAAAGGGCAAACTGGTAGTAATTATGTTTCGTAACTGGAATTTGCTTAACACCGAAACGTATTTACAGCCGTGTTTTGACTCCGTTTGTCCTTTTCTTTTTCTTTTTACGAGAACGAGGAGAAGCTGCTTTGATCCACAGCGTGACAGCAGCCTCAACTGAATGGAAACAAAAAAGGAAGCATGAGAACCGGTAGTTAAACCATTCTTCTGAGTAAAACACTTAACGTCCAAAACCAGCACCCCCCCCCCCCCCCCCCCCCCCCCCCCCCGCCCCCGACCGGGAGTCCAGAATCAACCCGTGCTCATGAAATCCACCTGGAGCCAACGCACAGATGCAGACAGATTAGAAAGAATATCGGCCAAACATCAGGCCAAACATCAGGCCACCTCAGGGCGTGGATGTGGCTGCCTGGCTGCAGCAGCTGCACGGGTCACGGGGTCAAGGTCAAAGGTGGCGAGGTGGGGGGGGGGGGGGGGGGGGGTCTAGGTTTTACTGGAAATATGAGAAGGGAAGTTATGCTTAAAGGCGCAGGTGTTTTTCAATGTCGCGGTGAGCAGGAAGTCACCTTGCCTGGGGTATTGATTGAGGTTTTGAGGGGGCAAAAACAGTCACATATTTTAGTCAAAGCAAGCAGCTACTTGTCAAAGGGTATATTTTCCAATTGTATTTTCCTGTTTCGTACCATTTGAAAAGTCCTTTTTTTTTTTTTTGTGTGTGTGTGTGTGTGTGTGTGTGTGTGTGTGTGTGTGTGAGTGTGTGTGTGTGTGAGTGTGTGTGTGTGTGTGTGAGAGAGAGAGAGAGACTGTGGCTTTGGACATCAGTGTCGTGGAAGAAGCGAGGCAGAGACCGTCGGTCATGTGGGTCAGCGTTTCAGTGTGTGGCTGAGAACTTTCTGTCTCCCACTTAAACATGAAAAGCATGTGGAGTGTGTTCATGTTTTATTTGCTCTGGCAGATGCCTCTGCCCCCCCCCCATCTCCTGATTTACATCCAGGGCGGGCAAATCATGTGGTGCGAACATGTCTTAACACGCGAGTACAGTACAGTGTTGGGAAGCAGCCACCCTCGACGTCAGCTGACTCTGACATCCGTCTGACCTCACCTGAGTCGAGCCCCCTCCTTCAGTCTGTTGCGTGTCAGGCTCCTGAGAGCCACCTGGACCTCCTCCACCGCCTCAGGGAAGACGCCATTACTCACCCCCCCCCCGCCCCCGGTGCTGGATTACTCACGCCTTCACTCCCTCGCTCTGCCTCCACGCCAGAAAACGTCTTTGTGTGAGGCGGCCGCCAACGCAGTGGAAGCTGCCAACAAACACACCTCTCCCTCCCTGCGGTGATGCGCGGAGACAAAGCCGGAATTTTTGACCCCCCCAGGGACAGGGACGGCGCTGAAGGAAACGCGTGATGACAGCAATTCAGCGACAAAACAGTTATGTAACTTCTAAAACAATGAGGCAGGCTCATCAGAGAATGGTGCTGCCACATCAAAACACTCAAACACACAAGCAGAGATATCAGATTCCTAAAGGGCTTTCACACAAATATGATAATGATGCAGTAATAACGATAATATCTGTACTTGGGGTTGACTGCATTTAACCTACATTACATAACCTACAGCGCTGTTGTTTGCCTTCGAGAGTGATATTTGATTTCTTCTGTATATTTGATTAAAAAGACTAAGTCTGTGGGCGCCCCGGTAGCACACCTGGTACAGGCTGAGACCTTACCCCCCCCCCCCCCCCCCCTCTCTCTCTGTCTCTCTCTACGGTGACTATCAATAAAAATAAAACAAAGAAAACATAGAGCAAAACCTTTCCATGTAGTCGGAACACACCCGAACACACCTTTAGGGCCAGCTTAGATCACACGCCTGTTTATTGAAGCTGCCTAGCGGAGTTTCAGGAGCGGGGCCACGCCTCAATTGCGTCACTTCCGGCATCGGAGTTCAAATGTGATTGGCCCCTGAAGTTCCCTTCACTGGCTGAATTTCGAAAGACACGCAAAGCTGCTCAAACTGCTGTGACCTTGTGTATGTGTATACGTCTATATTATACTGGACTGTGAGAATAAATGGGAGACGGCGTAAGGATTGGGGGTTTGGTTTGCTGTTAGGTAGGTAAGGCAGGAAATTCATAGATGAATCTGCGAGCTCATGTTTTATCTGCGTCTGCCCCCCCTCTGTTTTCAGACAGATTTACACCCCTTAGAAATCAAAAATAAACTGAGAGCTTCCAGACTAATTTGCATTTGCGAATGAAGTGACCCTTTGTGGCCGTACTGATTTCGAACAATCCTAAATCCGCCCCTGGTGCTGCATGCATCTTCCAGCTTCTGTCCCCCGCCCCCCCCCCCCCAGAAGATGACATCACAGAGAAGTTCAAAGCATGTGAGGTGAACTCACCAACCCTGCGCTGACTGTGCCTCCGCACCTGGCTCATGTTGCGCCCATGCTTCAAATCTCTGGCTCTCTGGATGTCGGCCAGATGTGAGCCTTCTTTTTTTTGTGTGTCGCTGGATGCTTCTGGGACAGGTTTGAACAATGTCTCCTTTGTCTCCCGGCAGGCTCACCTATTCCTCTGCCTCTCTGAAGTGACAGAGTGGGTGACGAGGTAAGCACTGGGGGGGGGGGGAGACAAAAAGCCAGAGATTAGCACGAGAGGAAGTGAGGCTGTCCTGCGGTGCAACTGATGTGTCCGAAATGCGGAGCAGCAGACTTAAAAGACTTTTACCTGTTAGGTAGGTAAGGCAGGAAATTCATAGATGGACTCTGGTTTACTGCACGTCTTATCTGCACGGCCATGAAACACCTCCTCCCTTGGAGATACCACACCGGCATTCTCCGACTAAATATGTCAAGGCTCAGCTCCCAGAAACTGTTCTGCGTTAAGGATGTGCTCTGTGATCAGCTCAACGTCTCAAAACTGAAAGTATTGTTTTATTGGACTATTTTTTATCGATGCAGACTCAAGAGTTTTATTTTCTTTCTTTTTCAGTGCATTAATCAGCAAACAGATGTGTAATAATATCATTTAAAAAAAAAAAAAGAATAATCATTTGTATGTAACTGTGCAGTATATTTGATTTTGTTCAGGGTCAAAGTTACAAAGAAGCCCAGGCAGACTGTGATCCTAGCAACAGCATCCCTCTTGTCTTCACAAGGCACACATTACATCCCCCCCCAAATAAGTGGCTGAATCAGACACACAATCTCCGCATCTCAACGTCCGTCCCCTTTCGGTCCAAAGCGTCACAAGCAATTACCCAGAGCACATAATGCAGGTATTTAGTCCGGGGATCTGATGTAGCTGAGCCAACTTGGCGGAACAACGGAAACGCAGGAGCAGAAGAACACGCGAGCGGGCTTGCGCCAGTTCCTCATCAGCCTAATGACGGTGACCTCTCGTCCAACCAGAGAGAGCAGCAACGAGTGCACTAACGAAAGCGTCCAGCGGGGTAAACTATTTTCACAGGAGCCCGGAGGATTCTCGTAAAAAAAAAGAACGGGGCAAAGGAAAAAAAACGGCAATGAAAGGTTAAGATCGTCATTCCTCCGCTCGCCGATTGCTCAGACACACACTGTGTTTTCTTTTTCGTTAAGTTCGGTCGTTAGATGAAGTCATGGCCGATGGGTGCTATTACATTTAATCATTAAGAGGTAGTTCATTGTTCATTTCCTCTCTCTCTCTCCGTTTCCAGCAGCATGGGAAGAAAATTGGCAGTCTTGCAACCCCCTCCTCCCCTCGTCGAGGACAAATCTATGCTGGAGACTCTCACATACATGAGCAGTGAAATGCATTGGCGCATCACCGCAGTGTACTTTTCCCTTGAAACATTAGCCCAGTGCACTGCCTTCATCTGCAGGTGCTAGTTTGGGTATCAGATTGTTTTATTGTCGTGTCAAGTATTCTCTATCTTCCCCTGAAGTGTAGCTGTTGCTCTACTTCTCCCCCCCCGCCCCCCGCCCTCCATTCATGAGTCGTCCCTCCGCTCCCCTTTGTTCAACTGCAGGCAATCGAGCAATGATTGATCGGCGCAGCTGATCCGCGAGACACTGCAGCCACGTCGCAGCGGTGGGTGTCTCTGTAAACGGATTCTCTGTGGCGTGGATATGAATGCCGTGAGAAAAGCATCGGGGAAATCCCCACAGTTTTATCCGTGGCAGTGGGAACCACAGTGGGAGCAGGTCAGTTGAGCCCTGCGGCGGCTGCAGACGTACCTGTCAGGATAAGGAGGGGGAATGTAAGCCTATTGTTGACTTGATAAGGAGTGTTTGCTGATATGTTGGTGTTAAGGGCGGGGGGGGGGGGGGGGGGGGGGGTTGGGGTAGGATATTGTGTCACTCCTAGACAAGTTGTGACAATATTTGACTAGGTTACATAAGATGAGATACAGTTTTTTGGAACAAACAAACTGTAACGTGTTACTTGTGAGCTTTAGAGGTGCAGGTAAGTGGATTTTGTTACCTGGAGACAGCGCCAGGCTAGCCGTTCCCACTCTCTATGCTAAGCGAAGTTAACTGGCTGTATTGCATATTCATATTCACCGTATAAACCCCACAACGAAAAGACTTCAACAAAAGAAAGAATGGCCGCTGAAAAAAACGAGAAGCACGACGAAATGTGCTCCAGTTTTTCGTCCACGAATAAAAACCAGATGGACAGCGATTGTATGGTCCAGACTGGTAAAACACCTTCATGAGTTCATTCAGCTGCTCAGAGCCTGTTGCACTAATGAGCAGCATCGTAGCTAACGTTACTAAAACTAACAGGAATCAAATACGAAGGCTGAGACTACACCCAGAGAGGGGGCGAGAGAGAAAAGCCGTATGGATTTGCAGCAGCTTCGACTTCCAGACCCTTTGACTGAGCCCGGTGACGAACATGGAGCGACTATTTGAGCGACTATCAGTTACTTCCTGCACTCGGGTTGCACCAGCTCACGTGGCAATCGCCGGGAGGTGAGAGACCCGGGTCACCAGAAAAGTGTGTCCGAAACGCGAATCAAGCTCGGCAAACCCGGATGGAGAGCTACACTGTGCAGCACTGTAATAAGACGGTCGGTGCAGCAGGTCAGCTGACCTTTGTTTTCATGTGGCAATAGTGTGAATGCTGCACTGGGAGCAGGCGACACAGAGGCGACACACCCGCACGGTGAGTGATGTGTCAACAGAGTCATGGCGGTCTAACATTTGAACTGGGCTGATTTCTGGGAAAGTCAGCCGCTGACGCTGTGGGAACCTTTTCTCAGAAAACGCGGGACGCCGTCAGCCGCTCGCGCATAAACATCACAAACCGCTTTGACCCCTCGCCGTCCGGCCGACGGAAAGTTCTCACCTGTGACACAAAGGTGTGCGGCGCATCAACAGCCACGGAGAAGCTGAAAAAAGGGTCGTGTCTTTTGCAGGTATTTGGCCATAAAACCAAAGCAGTGGACCAATTGAAATTTTGCGAGACGACTGATGACTAATCAATGATGAAAAGTGAAGGGGTCGCCAAAGCCATTGCGATTCCTCGTCTGGGGGGACGTGCATGTGTGTGCCACATTTCATGCCGGTCCGTCCAATAGTTATGCGGGATGATATTTCTCTTCAAACCTTCAAATCTGAACCTCATAGTTATTGAGATATTTCGCTCCAGACCGACTGACATTTTGTGTTGGTAATCTATGAGTCTATCAGTATCCTTCGGTTGTCATATAAACAGATAAAAAGTAATCAGCAAGATGTTAAATCCTAATGCACGGATTACGAAATGGAGAATAACTGTGATAAAACTTTCAAAGTAAAAGCCTTGCCGTTACTGGTGATGAGAATGAACTTTGCACTTCATGCAATAATATACTATAATTTATACTGAAAATCTTTTTACGTCGCCTTTAAAAAAACGTAGGGTTAAAATGTCCACCCAGGTGAACATCTGGGGGCGACACGGGTGGAGCCCGGGTGGAGCAGACGGGATAAGAATGCGGCAGCCACCGCAAGCGTGTGTCACAGCCAGCGCCTCTTTGAAGCCGTCGGCGTCTTAGCCTACCGAGACGCTGGGTTGCAGAGAGATGCATCACCTCCACATGCATCACGCGGAGGCCAGCCTAACTGCCTCCGCCCAACCACACCGCAGGCCTTGATATGTAGGAGAATGTGGCAGATTATGATTTCTGAACGTCATAGATTCTAACTTTAACCGAGGTAAATTGGACTGAGCCATTCCTCAGCCCCCCCCCCACCCCACCCCTAACCACAAGCCTCTGGTTACTGCAGGAGGAGGGGGGGGGGGGAGGGGGATCAGACAGTGACAGCAACTGTTCTTGGAGTGATTTTATTTTGATTAGACGCTCAATGGCTACAAATGTCTGTGGTCTGGGATAAAATGAGCTGATTAGACGTCTACGAGTTGGAGAACATCCTCTGGGGTCTCTAACAAATATTAACAACAACCGAGTGCATCTGGACTTTGGTGAATAGTTTGGACATTTAGCTGTTTGAAGATGTAATAATACATTAACCGTCGGGCTCTGCATCGCCGGAAAGATTTGGGCTTTCAAAGAATTGGGGACGTGGCGCTCATTCACTTCCTCAACCGGAGCGGCAGCCTCCCGGTTCTAAGTTCTCAAAGCGGTGTCTACCTCCACTGGCCCCCGTCACACCAGGAAATAGTCACAGAGTGACACGTGTCAGGAAACCAGTTCATGGAGATAAATGTCAGTCAGTCAGTGAGCTCATGTCTCAACACAACAATGCGTCCATTGTCTGGCTTGTCTTGCCACGAGCTCGGATATTTATTACTGATAACGGGCTTGTTGTTGAAACTGCGGTGAGACGTCGGAGGCAAAACTGCAGACCTAAACCAAATGAAAAGCAACGAGGACCCAGCGGGAAGACATGATCAGTCAAAACGTGGAAGCCACCCTTGTGACCAGACGTGACCACGCGCTGTGGCGTGTCTCCGTCAGTTCATCTGATCCAACTTGGGGGGGGGGGGCTTTTTCTGACAAATTGTCCTTTGCAGTCTTTTTAGGGCTCTTAAACCGTTTTCTTACTCAAACACGAAGGGCCACGTCGCGAAGGTGTCAAAAAAACACAGCAACATTTTGGACCGAAATCCCTCCATTTCAGTGGAAACGCCAAACTGATGAATAATTGCAAACGACCTTAAATCGAAACTGAGGAAAGTCGCGAGAGAGAGGAGTCGGCTGTCTCTTGAACAAACCGTGCATCGAGAGATGAAACACCAAGGAGTTCATTTTCTGTCAATAGACTTGTCTTTTGCAGCGTTGGACAAAACTCTCTCTTCGTTAAACCCGCCTCTCGCTGAAGTTGCTGAGGCTCTCCTGTCCAGCCGAGACACGGAGCCTCCCGCAACAGCTGCTGGATGCATTACTCTCCACCTCCCTCCCTCCCTCCCTCCCTTAGACAAAACAAGGCAGCGCAGGAAGCCTTGATTAAAGCGCTTCCTGTCTGACTGGCCCCCCCCGGAGGATCAAAGGGCTCTGACTCCGAGGTCGCGCCTCACCGCTGAAGCTGGACAGGCGGCTTGCAGAGGAGCTCAGCGAGAGTGCAGGAGTGTGTACACGCACACTTTACTGAGCACCGGGACCGGAGCCAAAAAACACGGTTAGCCTAGCTTAGCACAAAGACTGGAAACACAGGGGGAAACGGCTATTCTGGCACTGTCCCGACGTAAAAAGTCAATAGTGTAATGTGCTAGGAATCAAACCTGTGCAGCGACCATTACATCCCCGGCTTATTAACACTTTCCAGCCTGTGTGTGTGTGTGCAGACGTTTTATGGCGTGGTTTAGTGCAGCAGTATAACTAATGCAGACGTGCTTTTTTTTTTTTTAATTGTCCCAAGAGTTTTAATTCAAAACCCATGTGTCTCCGTGCTGCCTGTAAACTGCTCCTTATGTAACTGTTGTGTATAACAGCAGAGTGTATCTCCTCTGACAGGTTTAATTCAACTTTGTGGGGGAGTGCGGTGGGTGGGAAGAGGCCCCCCCCACCGAGGGCAGTACACAGCACGCTATATGTGGCAGCTTTATTACACATGAGCACTAATTTAAACTAAAATAAAATAAAAAAAACTGCGCTGGAACTTGACTTTCACACAATGTTCCCTGTAGATTACATAATAATGACCTGACACACAGTGAACCTCGAGGTCTGGGGGGGGGCCCTGCAGCATTTGCCTGCTTTCCTTGGTTGATTCGCCTCGCATGGCAGCGTGACCGTGAATGGGTGAATAAGAAGCAAAGTGTAAAAAGCACTTTGTGTGGTAAAGGCGTATTTTGCCGTTAACAACAAAAATGTGGTGGAATATAAAAGTATAATACTTGCCTTTGCTAAGTATAAAGTTGCATAAAATGGAAATTCTCAAATCGAAATTGCACTTAAGCACAGTACTTGTGTAAATGTTTTTTTTTTTCCTTAGAAAATGACTAAAACATCTTGAATGTCGTGAACGAATTAACAGAGAAATGTTGATTTCCATTATATAAAGGCTCCTGAAACACTTAACACATAACATCTGTCTGCTTGGTTCACCTTTAATTGCATTCGTGAATGTTTACATCGGGTTTAATCCTTCCTTACCCGCGTTCATGAGTCGCGCCACAGTCGGCTTTTGCAAAAAACAGAGAGGCTTTAACTGCGGCGAGCGAAAGCTTCAACGCGGGCCGAGTCAAATGTTGGTTTCACTCGAGGTCAACGAAGAGCACCAAAAAAAAAAAAGGACCTGTGCCGATGCATGTCCAAATTGTCGCGCTGGTGTTACTTAGTGGTTCCGCTGGCCGAGCGGCGGCTGTGGTTTGGCCACTAACTCTGGCGGAGAGGAGAGTGCATGCCGTTCTTTGCCCACATTGACATCAGCGCGCCGGGTTGCCAGGTGGAGCGGCTGCTTGGCTCCTTCTGTCATCCTGCAAACTGGAAACACACATGCATCTGTCGGCCGTCAGTGACGTTCTAATTTTCACCGAGGCTGCTTTATAAATCATTTTGTCCTCGTTTTAGGTATGTTTTGGGGTTTTTTTTGGGGCCATTTTGTACTAAAATTTGGTTACATAATCTGTCGTCTGCCTTTTGTTTTGGTTGACTTTCCATCATCTGAAAGATATTCTGTTATTCATTTGCACATATTGGTATTCTCCACCATCTTTATGCTTGTTTCTTCTGTTAAAGGCCCCTTCATATTCCAGGGAAATACATTTTTTTTTCTTCACAAGAGGTTTTTATTCTTGCCAGGGACCTTTAGCCCACGCCGGGTCAGAAGGACTCCTCTGACATCCAGACTGATGAAACAGCTTTAGGGTTAGCCTCCCTTTAAAGCGGAGCTGACCCTCCGTTTTGCGGTGAAATTGGACGAATTGCCGGAGAAAATGAAATTTCATCGCAGGGTTTACGGCCTGCCTTGGTAGCGAAGCCTCCCTTATATTCAATATCAGCTCAGAGCGCTGCCCAAAAACCAATATTCCTCCGGCTCCGGCCGCGGCGTCACGTTACCAGATTCCTCATCAAAGCGGGAGTAAAAAGTCAAGGATGAATATGCGCCCCTTCATCCCGCTGATAACATCGGTTCTATTGTGGTCTCTGCTGCGGGGCATTTCGGGCTCACTTCTTGTGTGCACTGCAGAAATCTCCTTCTCATCAAGCCGCCCCTTTCCAGTTAAGTCTTGCAGTTTTCTTTAAAGCTGCAAGTCAAGTCGATTTTATTAAAAAAAAAGACAAAAAAAAGAAAAAGAAAAGAAAGGAACAGCCAAGTAACGTTTTTGTAACTTAGCCACTTAGCGCTGACTTTTTTGTTCTCTCCAAATATTATGACATTTTTCATGGAATATTCGGATGTTTTCGACTTCATTGAGGAAGTCCCCCAACTGTGGTCACAAAATGACTTCAAATCTATTTGCAGCTATTTCCCTTCCTTTTTTCTTTTTTTTTTTTTTTTTACTCTTTCGTTATCAGCACACGAAGAGTATCATTGACACTCATTCCCTCCACACAGTGCTAAACTGATTTTAGCATCGCCCCGTTTAAAAAGCAGGGTTACATCACACTGAAAACTCCTCTTGTTCTTTCAACAGAGCTCCCCGCTTGCATCAGGATGGTGTTTCAGATCAATGCACACACACACACACACACACACACACACACACACACACACACACACACACACAGGCACACACACGGGAACGATCTACATGAGTTCATTGTTTATAAATGGACGAGTTGTCACCGGGCACACTGTGTTTCCCCTCCCTTGTTTCTGTCTCTTATCCAGCGTCCCATCGTTCCGCTGTCTGCCGCTTTACAAATAACCCGCCGCCGTTTTTTTTGTCCCCGCAGACGTCCCCGCTGCTGTTGTCTCTGCAGGTGCCCATCAGGCCCCCACTGACCTCTGGCCGCAGATACAGCACAATAGGTACAGTCTTCGAGGGGATGAGGGTGAAACGAAGTAACTGTCCTTGTCACCCGCGATCATCTGTCGAGACTAAAAAAACAGCCCGCGCGGACAGCCGCTATAACGCGGGCCCACGTGTAAAGCTGGTCTGTTGTTGCCGCCATCGACACCACTGACTCGCTGATAAACTCCTGTATGTTGACCTGAATGAAAGTGGGATAACGCCACGTAATGTCGCTCTCATAACAGTGAATTTTACACATGAAGTTTGGTTTGCTCATCATCAACATAATATATCTATATGGTCGTGTATGTAATATAATAACCTGCAGTGGCTCGGGGGGAGGGGGCTTTGTCAATTCTGAAGAAAAAAGAATAATAATAACCCAGGTGATGTCATAGTGATGTCATCAAGCTTATCTCAGCCTTGGCTTGGAGACTAACAGCATTTTACAACCTGGGGGCTTATTGACTCTGAAAGTCAGTCAACAAAAGGTGCTATCGAGTTGCATCATGGGACATATTACTTTTTTAGTTATGTCTTTTGTTATTCAGTGTCAAAACGGTATTTTTCATTAATTGGACTATTAAAACACTTCAGTAATACAACTGATTCGTTTATTTTTCAGTTTTCAAATTGTTTGTCACATTGAGTGATTTGTGTGGGAAGATACCATCTACGAACCAGGCGCAGGAGCAGTCTGAGCACCTAAGGGAACTGGGGGGGAGGGGGGGGGGGGGGGGGGCGAAGCACTTGAAGCCGGTCTGCGTTAACGGGATGCGGCCTACTCTGCAGACCCAGGCCTCCGTGTTCACTCGTGCCTGGTTTTAAACGGCCATTCGAGCCGCTCAGTTTGTTCACCTGCATGCCGATGTTTTTTCACAGTAACCCGATACAGGCAGCATTCCGATCACCACTGTCGTCAATGTAAAGGAACCGATCTAACCTAAACTAACCTCCGACAAGCTAAACACAACCAGACTGCTGTGACAAAGCTTGAATACTCATCAGTCTTTTCAGCTGCTACGGAGCACGCTGCAAGTGTTCCGGCAGAGCTCGGAAAACTGGACCCCTCGCTTAACTGTGACGGCAGGGTGTATTAGACCAATAAGAAAACCTTGGTCTTGTGTCTCTTGGCGTTTCAAGTTGTTCATTTTTGAAGAGTAAATAGAATCCCCGTGAGGTTGCCAGGTATGCTTCCCAAAACGATTGTGACAATAAGTTACCACTGTGAGTAACTTATTGTCACCTGCAGACCAGAGGGCGTATGCAGATGTGTCTCCTCGTTCACACGTACCATGAACACAACACACACCTGGGAGCCCCTGAACGCATGCTGAATTTGGGGGGGGGAGACAAACATTTGCTCTGATGGAAAATCAGCGACGTGCAAACAGCCCAACCTTGATGACCTCATCCTGACACCGACAAAGTCCGCGTGGGAAGGCTGTTTGTTACGCGATCCGAACAGAGTGAAGTCACGGTGTCACATGTACAGGAGGGACAGAGGCGGGGGTGTGGGGGGGGGGGGGGGGCTTAACTGAGTAAACACTGACACCAGCAAGCCCAGTGCGTATGAGTATAACTGTGCGACATGACATTCTGCATACGCGGCTGTGTTGTGGACAAATGTGTCACCGGGTGTTGACGGGTGTCTTGTGTCCTCTTGCACTGCGACCTTTTTGCTCAATCCTAATCAGCCAACCAATCCACACTGAGCACTCGATGGCGGGGGCGGTCATTGTCAATACACTGATGATCAGTTTAAAATTGTTTAAAACCACCACATCGTGTCACAGCCCGAGAGTGTCAATATCAACCTCATGTCCTGTGTAGGAAGTATGAATATGTGCCCCCCCCCCCCCCCCCCCCCGCCTCGTGCTCCAACACATATTCATATTAAAGATTAGAAGCAGGGGGAGACGGCTTTAAAAATACGACTACCAACATCTCTAAAGTCTCTCTCTTTGGACAGAGGCAGGCTAGCTGTTTCCCCCTGCTTCCAGTCTTTATGCTAAGCTAAAGCTTATCACCTCCCGGGTCCAGCTCCATACTGACCACACACCGACATGAGGGTTGTATCGATCCTCTTATCTAACTCTCTGCAAGGAAAGGAATAAGCGCATTTCCCAAAATGTCAAACTTATTATGTCGTGGGGGGGGGGTTATATATTTTTCTTCTATGTACTCATTTGCTACCAGTAGAAAATGGCGCCTCTGTGTTCGGAGCTAGAGTTACAGCGTGTAACCGAAACCCGCTGCTGCGACATGTATGAAGTCATGTTTGTTTGTGTTGTGTGGACATGTCGTCGCCCCCTTTAGCTTAACCTGAATAGAAATGATTAAAACCGGGGAGCTTATCAGTTATGGCTGTGAGTTGATGTGTGTCCTTGCCATTTTCTCATGGGAAAAATGATAGCGAATGACGCACACACACACACACGCACACACACACACAAAACAACACACGCACACACACACTTCTAATCCCAACTCTCTGCAGTCCCACAGTGGCACAGATGATGTCATTCACCTGTGGTGCCTTAGGGTGACAAAGGCTCTTTTGTGCCTGTGCAAACACACACACTCACTTTTCTTCCTGTGCGAGGCTCACGTGAGCAGGGCAGATTTGAATTGAAAGCACATGTGGCTTCTCTCTGCAGGGGCCACCGGCGCATTCATCACCCGCCTTCCGTCTCATTCGTCAAGCCCCGGAGAACAGCGAGAGCCGCTTGTGTTGCCACAAAGTCACCCCTCGCTTTGCAAGTCGGGTTAACTTGACGAATCAGGCCGGGTCAGGAGGAGGGCCGGCAGGTTTCCTTTCAAGTATCTGAAGAATTTTGCAAGCGAGACATCTGTCTGCCTCGAAGCCTGCCGAGCCCACTGTAAGAGACTGCTGGACAGTTAGGGAGCGTGTAAAAAGTGCAGAGAGCTGAGGAAATTCCTAAATGTACGTGTAATACGCTCCTTCCACCTCTTGAGTTAATGGTTAATGATTAGCGATGACGAGAACGTTAATGATTCCTTAAAGTCCTTACAGCTGCACTTCAATCTTATTATATTAACAATGGACCAAATGGCTACGTGCAATCTAAAAGGTGTCCCTCACCAGTGACTTCTTTCAGCACGTTGTTTGGTTGCGACTTTATTGTTTAGATAAACCAACTGTATGCTAATTGCTCAGCACCAAACAGGCCGAATTAGCAACCAGCCAGTGAACGCAGTGGTGGGGACTGAAACAGAGTCGGCCTTCCATTGATCAAGTGGCCGACAAACACGGCTGCCAGTGTCGCTCCGTGACCGCAGGGCGTGTAGATAAGCAACTCTTTGCTAACGTGGCAATATGCCGACGCCATGTTGTTCAGCTTGTTTTGCTGGCTCCAAGTGGCAAAAGAATTCCTTCTTTCATTAACGCTACTACGCTTGCAAAGCCGGTTCAGTGATTATCAGCCGGTTTGCGTTAATGAGATGAACTGGCGATATACAATAACCACTAAAACACAATATAAACTGATATCATAAGGGCCTTAAGGTGGGTCCTGCTTTACCGCCTGAACTTGAAGAAGGTCCCTGTATCCAAATGTAGTTTTTTACTGTGTCGTGACACGAACTGTCGTGAATGGGACCTTCACACAGATTTATAGACACGTGGTGGAGGCGATTGCATCTGTTGTTGATATTGCGAGCAGGAAAAGAGAGGGAAGTGATCGTCCCGGTAGCTGCTCCTGAACGCCACACAAGGTGTTTTTAAAACAAAGAAGACAGATGTGACTCAGATAAGCCTGCTACTGCGTCCAGTGGGAATGTGTGCCTGCACGTACAGCATGCTAACATGTTTACTGAACCCTGAACGTCCAACGCTGACGTCTCAGCTGTGTGCAGCAGCCAGCTTTTAGTTAGTTTCAGTTTGTGTCTCAGGCTGGGGATGAGTGTATTAATGAGAATGTATTATATATATATATATATATATATATATATATATATATACACCATGTTCATATATTTATGTTATAACCTCTCTTATTCTTGATTTACTTCATTTGCACTTTTGGATTGTCTCGCTCAGTCTTAGTACTTACTGTCCTCACACTGAAGTTATACTTTTCCCGAAAGTGCCCATAAACCTGTCCTCTGTCCTAGCTTGCACCGCACCAGGGGTGACTGTGTCTGTTGTTGATATTGCGGGGGCGGGAAAACAGAGGAAGTGATCGCCCCGGTAGCTGCTCCCGAGCTGAGCCATCGATCTGTGACGTCATTTTATAGCACAACAGGTGCAAAGATATGACTGAGATTGGCCTGTCATTACGTGCACCCACTGGGCGAAATGTGACGCAAACCGGCCCAAAATAGACCTTTGCCCGTGGAACTGACATTGTGAAAGAGAACGTCTGGAAATGAGTGCGACTTCTTTAGTTTTGCATCTGTCAACAATGTGATGTCAGGGCCCTCCTGGTGTCCCACTGCTGGTTTGTGGGTGTTGTGTTGTGTTGGAGCAGCGTCACCCTACCTAGCACCTCCTCGTGCACAAGAAAAGTGAGGAGCGTCTCATTTTCAGCTCAATTTTAAGTAGCCGTCCACATTTGAACATGGTTTGCATTTAACTCACTCTTCCTGGTGGTTAATAAAACACGACAGCGGTTGAGCCCTGCGGCATGTCCGGTTCTAAGCGCTCGGTGTGAAGTAGCTCTGAAACGCAGGAAGTCGCACGTTTCGTATTTTTCGGACGACGCATCCACTGAAAATCCACGCACACGGTTTTGATTGACAGGTGATGGCAGCACCTGGGCTGTTGATGTAACAGTCCCACCACAGATAATGTCAGTGTTTGTGTAACCAGGTCCTAAACCATTGTAACAGCTCGCACCAGACGAGCCTTTTTCCTTGCTAGTTGTTGCACCCCAAATACAACGGAATGACTCATGTTAATATTTTCCAAAACACTGCACTGCGTCACAACAAATATTGCTACGGTTGCTATGCAGCGATAGCCCAGATACCGATCCTCTGGAGACCACGTTTCACCTCATTCTGTCAAACTGACTGCAGGTTCGCCCTGCTGTGTTCTTTGGTCTGAACCGCAGCGTGAGCGCGCTGGCGTCGCTGGGTGTTTGTGTTTGTGTTCACCGAGGTTCACGCTGTCATCTAGACTCACACTGACTCAGAGGCACAGCAGCTTTGGTCACGGCAGTTGTTTTTTGGGTTTGACAGATGGGGAACACCTGCAGTGACATCACTCACTGGGGAGGGGGGGGGGGGGGGGGTGCGGCCATGTAGGGGAGCAGTTTTCTGCACTGAGTCACTGCTGAAGATCTGTTAATACATTAAAAGAGAAGTGAGACGCGTGTGAAGTCGTGTAACACCGATCACCGATGGCCGCCTCGCGTATTCCCCCCCCCCCGTCCGTCCGTTTCGAGCGTCGGTTGTGCACATCCTCAGAAGTGCAACACGCACATTAACGGCGGGGGGGGGGCAGCATGGGCCCTGACGCTGACGTTACTGCTTTAGCAGGGAGGTTGTGCGAACAGTAGCGGGCCACTGCTGTGATGAGAGCCAGTGTGAGTGTTTCAGTTTGTCTTCAGGCACCGGGCTCACAGCAGGCTGCTGTTGGTAGGGGCCAGGCGCTTTTGGAATTGAAAAGTGCATTCTGAAGCCCCCCCTCCTCCAGGATCTCCGCAGACAGGGCAGAAAAAAATAGACAGGTGGGGCTGAATCAAGGGGAAAGAAGCAGGAGTTAACAGTACGATTCATCCTCCGGGGACCGTGAATGTTGCTTAGATATGTCCGTCTTCTGCATGGGTCAAAAAATCCACAGAATCACAATTTTCAAGCGCTTGATCGGCGCACGTGTGAGCCCCGCGTGTCCCTCGTCTAGACCAATAAAACGAAAGCACTCCGCAAATTGCTCGCAGCGCTTTTGTTCAAGGCCAAGAGTTCAGTGAACCATGATTCAGACTTGAGTCGAAAAGAGCCACCCTAATGGCTCTGACACGGGATCCCTGCTTTTATCTGCTCCGGCCTCATTCTTTCCATCTCAAAGTGGGTCAAACGACAACACGCGGGGCCGATGGACGGAGGCAAAGGGGAGAGGAGGGGGGTGGGGGGTTGGCGAGTGCTCGTGGAGGGTCTGGTGGCGGGGCTGACGGAGATCGAGACAAGAGGAGGAAAACCGAGGGGCCGGCTGAGTTTTATAGCGTGGAAACCCGATCTCCCCTCTCTGCAGCTCATCCCGGAGTGGGCCTCTCTCGTCAGCCACGCAGCCGACGCAGCCACCCAAGCAGCAGCCATGCAGCTTTTTTAAAACCCCGCCGTTCAGCTTGATCCAGATGACACTCCTGTAAACAAAGCTGGGGGGTGGGATGAGTTCTTTCAAATCCTTTCAAAGCCTGTAATACGAGGAGCTCACGTGAAAACACTGTCAAACACACGATCAGAATCACGGAACCAGAATGCAGCGGCTCGCCTGCTCCTCAGCCCACTTCTTCCCACGCTGCACTGCGCTGCGCTGCGCTGCACCGCCCTGGCTGACCAGTGGCTGCTGGAAGACACCGGCGGCATGCTGCTGTACTCCATTCCGGACTCAGCGGCTCTCCGGTCCTCCCAAAGCAGTGTCAAGATGGTTTGCTGTTGATGAACAGCGTAAAAACCAACAAGTTCACCGAACTTCACTGAGCTGGACTTCACTTTTTCTGCAAATGAGTCCACTGATGCAACAAAAATGAACTGCGCAGTTCTGAAATGTGGCTGTCGTAAATGCTGCCCTGACCGGGCCCGAATGTAAACCTACATTTCAAAAAATCACCCAAAGGGTATTTGCATCTCTTTTTTAAATTTTTTTATCTTAATTGTTAAGTACTGTGGTTCAAAATGTGTGTGTGTGTGTGTGTCTGTGTCTGTGTATGTGTGTGTGTGTGTGTGTGTGTGTGTGTGCGTGTGTGTCTGTGTATGTGTGTATGTGTGTCTGTGTCTGTGTATGTGTGTGTGTGTGTGTGTGTGTGTGCGGCTGGGGTCCTGCCTGTGCCGGGATCGCTGACACAAGAGAAGAGTGCCAAATGTGAAAGTTTAGCTCAGCGCCGAGCTTTAGGAAACGCTCTCTCAGCGTTTTTTTCTCCGCTAAGCCACTCTAAAAAGCTCCCTGGCTCCTGCACCTACAGAGCTGTTGTATAACCTTTACACTGCACACTCTCTCCCTGTGGGGAGTGGGGGGAGTGGGGGGGGGGGGGGGGTTGAAACAAGGAAAAGCCTATTTTTGAAAGTCATCCACCATGGGACTTCAATTAGCACTTCATCTAAAGGCTGGTCGTGTGCTCCCCCCCCCCCCCCCCCACTCCTTTCCTGTGTTTCCTGAGGAAGAGCTGAAGTGAGTTGACCGTGCACGGCGGTGGTCTGGGCCCCTTCCTCCCGACCCAGTTCGCTCCAGCAGGACGGTTTTCTTCTGCTGCCCACATTTCGCTGACTGACGCGCTGAGCCTTTGTCTGTCTTCACTGCCAAAAAGTCCCACATGTTTAAGCTCCACTGTTGCGTCTCGGATGATGACTGCGCCCACTTCACACGCTGTACGGCCTGGCATTCGGTAGATTTTTGTCTGCAGCGCAGAAATCAAACCCCTAACCTTGAGATCTTTGAGTTTCATGCTTTACAAATACTCCCTTCCCTCCTTTTTTAGCACAACGTCTTACAGTAAAAGGCTAATTTTGGCAGTAGCCAGTGGCTAAGTGGGGTGGGGGTCACAGTGGCCGACAGAAACTTAACGAGGCTGAGCGCTTTCTGTTTTTAATTCGCAACATAAAGGGCAAGGTGTCACCGAACGTCACAAATAGCACAGGCCTTATTAGTCTCCAGCCGAGGACATGTGCATTAGACAGCATGAAAGCCTGTAAAGTTTCCTTGCGGTGCAGCTCTGAAGTAATAATGAAGAAGTACTTAGAGGATGAAGAACTTGCGTGAACACAAGCAAGAGCTCATTTCCCATCTCTTTCTTGAGAACTGAGAGATTCAGATGTGACTAAGTCGCCGTGCGAGCGCCGGGTCCTTGGTGGGCGAGTGTGCGTTGGTATCAGTCTATCCGGAAGCTCGAACCCCTTGCGGAGCGGCGTGTTGCTGTCGCCGCTGAGCTTTTCCAGACCCTGTGTTGTTTCGCCTTCTCCGTCTCTCTCTCTCTCCTGTCATGTGTTTGGCACATGTAATCTGGCCCAGCTCAGCACCATAATGTGTGTTTTTTGGGATTCTCTCTCTCTCACGTGCCCGGTCTATTTTTTTCCCTCTTGGCAGGCAGGAAGTGTGTGTGTGTGTGTGTGTGTGTGTGTGTCCTTGCTGTAAGTAGATCAGTTGCCTCCTCTGCAGGTCATGGTGACCCCTGCCCCCTACACTCTGACCTGCCAACTGCACACATGGACTCTCTCACCCCTCTGTGTCCATACACACACAGCCGTTGCCTTTGTTCACTCATCAGGGATCACAACCTCTCATTTTGTGTGTGTGTGTGTGTGTGTGTGTGTGTGTGTGTGTGTGTGTGTGGGGGTTGCAACTATTCTAGGCACTGCTGCCGCTCCATTTAGCCTGCAGGGGTGCATTACAGGTTGTTGTCCCATTTGTAACACCCTCCCACCCCCACCCCCACCCCCACCCCCCTCTGCCGGCACACTTCACATCACCCCGCCATGGCTCTCGTGATTCAAAGGGGATAATGGAGGGCAATTACCTCTGATTCAGCCTTAACACGAAAGAGTAACACCTGCCAAACAAGACCCAGGGATAATAGCAGCATACAGCAGAAGCGAGGCTCCGTGTGCTTTTATTGTCACTGGTAGTGCTCCCGCGTTAATATCATAACTACCCGTCAGGAGGCTCGATCAGGGAGCGCGGGGTCTGCTGTCGAGGGGAAAAAGCCAAAGCTCGTGACTATTGGTTTCTGGGTCATTCCGTGTTTGTCCAAAGGTTGTTTGGATGTTTCGGGGCCGTCTCTTACAGGTATCAGGAGGACAACTTGAACTCTCAAACACACCCAAACCCTTTGCAAACGTCACGTTATAGCATCCATTAGCTTGGAGAGCTAGTTCCGTCGCGAGCTTCAAGTCTCGAGTTTGAACCGAAATGTGCATTCACTCCGGGCTCGCGGACTTATTCGGGTCGCAATCGTAATTGACAAAAAAAAAGAAGGCATTTACATTTGTTGTCATGACAGCAGCACAGGTAGTTTTTCTGCCCTCCGTCGCACAAATTCGAACGCTTCAAAAGGGGCACGCGGCCCGCGGCTGATAGCTAACACAGTGCGGGTTTGTCGAAAAAAAAAAAAAAGGCGTATGCTCTTGAAAAATGGAAGAATATGCAGCTGCAGGATGATTGGAGTTCATATTCCCTTTCATTTCCGTTCACTTCAAGGTGACAACAATGTGTTGATGCACTTGAAATCGCTGCTTTGCCTCCAGATCCATCTTTCCAGCCGCACACAAACCAAGTGAGTTCATTCAGAGGAGGTTTTTCTTTTTTTTTTGTTGTGCATCTGTTTGTGCCAGTATGTGTAATGACCTGGCAGGCAGAAAGTACAGCTTTATCTGATAAGCTGCGTTACTCCACCCCATCTCCCGATCTCCCCCTCTCTCTTTGCCTCACCCTCCCGATTCCCCATTGGAGGCTTTTAAGCCGAGCGGGGAGCTCGACTCCTCACACAAAATCCTCCCTTTGTGAGCAGCTGAAGCAGGTGAGCCAGAGGCACCGTTTGTCTGTCGTTGCGCAGATTGTGACCTGCCAAAATACCTGGGCAAACAATGGCCTCCTTCACGGGGGGAGCCTGGAGAGGAGGGTTTAGAATCAGAGCAGAGGGGCTGGCTCCAGCACATGAAGCTGATCTTCAGACCAAACTGTAATGTTCTAAACTAGCCGTTTAATAACCTGTTTTATTTGTTAGATTTGGATGCATTCTGTCTACTATTCCAAATATTCATTGGTTCATTTGCTTCAGTACTAATCTCTGAAAACAGCGGGGGTATAACACAACACGTCGTATAAAGAGTCTGCGAAATGCTTTTCGTCCCACACAGAAATGAATGGAAACCAACGGCTGCCTGTAAAATTATTAGCATGAAACTCCGGCCAAAAGCTCCAAAACAAGCGAGTCAGTGGACGTTGAGTGGAGATTGTTTTGTCACGTGCTGTTTCCAAGGATCGAGGAGGGCCTGTCAATACTCCAGTAGACTTTAGAATGAGGCACTGTGGGGCCCATGGGTGGGCCTAGGTAAGAGGTAAGAAGGGTGACTGCGTGCGTTGCATTTCGCCAAAAGCACGAATGAACGTACAAGAAATGAAATGAAGAAGAACTGATGACAGAACACAGAGTCTTCTTTCTCAACCAAGAAAAACTCAAACAAATACACAATTCGTCGGGTCTTTGGGTGTTTGCTGCGTGGGCCCTTGCGTCAGTGGAGATTTTTGAGGCGAGCACATCGGCTCCTCCAAACCGCAGTTACCCAGAAAGCCCCTCGGCACACATAAAGACAGTGCACGTGTGCCATTAAGGAAAAGCGTACTAGCCTTGAGCTGCTTTTTTGGTTTGGACTTTTATCCCCTGCAACACGCCACTGCCCTACCTCTCTCTCTCTCTCTCTCTCTCTCTCTCTCTGTTGTCAACTAAATCAAAAACGGCGTAACGTCAGAAACAATACACGTGAAACTGATGTCAGTTTGATTGAAATAAAAGACGTTGTTTTGCGAAGGGCTGGCACATCTGAAGAACCCCAGTCCGCAGGCAACAGCAGTCAGTAAGGTTGCGTTTAGTCGTCAGGATCTGAAACGCACGTGGCATCCGCAGAGTGAATGTCTAGGAATCCTCCCAAACCCCAAAGTCGGCCGGCTTTAACAATCACTCGACTCTGCGTTGATCCTCGTCCTCCCTCAGGTCCTCAGTTAGCGCAGCCTGGCGCTGTGACAGAGAGACAAGAGCTCACGCAGCACTGAACAATGGCTGGCGTCCGACGCGCAGTCTGGCAGGCTGTGGAGCTGTAATCACAGGATGGAGTGATCCCGACAGGCTTTTTTTTGTGTGTGTGTGTGTGTGTATGTGTGTGTATGGTGGTTTTCAAGCTACTGTATCTGCTTTAACTCCGTCCCAAAAGGTTCCTCTAAGTGCTGTCGGAGGTCGGCGTGGCTCGCCGATCCAACGCCAGCCGCCCTGTCTCTGTCTCCGCAACAGCAGACTGACCGTTCGGTTAGAGTGGCCCCTGGCGGTCGGGGGTGGAGGGCAGACAGCCAGCGCTCAAAAACGCCACCACCGGGACTGCTGGATTTGTTTTTTTTCACCGGCTGCCACTTGTTTCTCATTGCTTATTCACAGCTCGCATATTTACGCCAACTCTCGTTCGTCTTCTCAACAAAAACCTCTCCCGATCCGTAATGCGCGCATCAGGTTTCGGCAGGTTGTCTTGACCTAAGGATTAACAGGTCTGTTACAGAGCGGTCCAATGTGTGTCCAAATGATTGGTTTATTGGGTCTCGCAGAGATCTCGCAGCGCGGCAACATCCCGACAGGTAAGTGTGGCAAGAAACACTCACCGCGCTGCTTGTATGAGGTAACTTTGGCCCAGTTTACCTTTGATTTATCACATGGTCGACCATTTCAGGGCAACCCGGGGCTGCTAAGTCTTTGACTTCACCTAATGAACGAGATCCTTTGAGTTTCTGTTGAACCGTGTCCACGCTGCTGATCTAAGCTGCTCCCCCCCCCCCCCCAAACCCTCCCTGCACAAACACAGTTTGCACTAATAAGCCCGACGCAGCCCAGTTTAATTGGGCCTTCATTTCCTCAGCAGGGGGAACCGTGGACACACACACACACACACACACACACACACTCAACACTGGTTCGGGGGGGGGGGGGGTTATTCATTTGACCTGGTTTCTAATGCATGCAGCAGACAGGTTTAAAGGCCCTGGCGCTTCCACATGGTGAAATGACTTACAGCAGCCATGAAAAGATTCTGTTTCTTGCTCCGCTGAGAGCAGCGAATAGGCCCACAGATCTGGCATATCCAACACACACACACACACACACACACACACACACACACACACACACGCAGTCCTTTCCTCTTGTACAGTGGTTGCGTGCCACACCGCAACCACCACTGGGAACTTTCTCCTCTTTTCACCAACCGTGTCTTTTTCCAGCCCCAGCTTCCAGTTCGATTCAGCGGTACATAGCCCCCCCCCCCCCCCCCCCCCCCATCCCATAATGCCCTCGTCAGCCCCACAGATGTCCCTCAAGTGTCACGTGGCCCCGAGTGCGCACTCCAAAATAAAATCTCAAGGATGGGCTCTTTATTTTCTGCCGGTGGCCCGAAACGAAAACACTGTCAAACAGCTGCAAGACAGAGTGAATATTATGGACGTGTTCGCGGTGTGTTGATAAATCCAGCCAAATTGGATGAGGGATTGTACACAGTGAGTTGTTGCCACTGTAGCCTCTTGTTAAGCTTTGCTGCAGCCTGGAAACACAATGTGGATTGGCAATTTTATATCAACGCTATTTGAATTAAGGACGGATGGATTTGTGCAAATTGGGAGTGTCTCATAGGCGGAAATATCCTCACTACTCTTTTGACTTTTGAAACCTGCATTAATTGCTTTTTTTTGGCCAATGACACATGACATATTCACACATCCGGCAGACACAGAGCAGCGTTCTTTTGGAGTCGTGTTTCTGTCCGTTAACGGTCCACCAAGTTCAAAATCACGAGTTCACAAAGATAAAAACTCCTTTTGGCCTAAACTGTCCTTTAATGAGGCACTTTTTCTACATTCGCCCTGAAAACTTTTACAATCACAACAATTAAACCATCCTGACAGACCACATTCCAAATTCTGCTTTTGTCCTGTCTGGGTGTTCATGGTCATGTTCGTGCCTTTTGTGCAGCAGTGTTGTTCTAACACTGACGTTAACCTCCAGTCAGAGGTAACGCGGAGGTGTGGACGGGGGCCCCGGTGCTGCAGTGAAAAGCCTCCTTTGTCTCGTAGCCTGAGACTTGGTCCAGCGTCGGGTTTCTAATGGCTTCTCCTGGAAGTCGGAGATGTGTGGCTGACGTAACAAGTGAAATTAAATGTCTCGCCGAAGCAGATGTTGGACGGAGGCTGGCTGAGAGGAAAAGTGCGTGTGCCTGGAAGCGAAAGTTCAAAACAGGAAAGGGGAGGGAAAATAGGTGTGAGACGTGTGTTTGTCTGCCTTGCGGTTCGCGTATTTTCTGAGCTCACGGGGAATCATGTGGATGTTCTTCTCCACCAGCTGCAGGGCTGAGGATGCTGATGCCAGGCGGTCAGTCTGCAAAACTGTTGCGATTTTACAGCCGGCAAGACTAAATCTGCGGTCAGATGTTGCATTATGATGATGTCAGATAACGACACTGACGGTTCGTTTCAAAGCAGCCAACCTATGAGGTCAAACGGCGATGCTGGTAAATCATCTGAGAGAGACGGAGGCCAGACCCACCCATGAATCATTGGACATCATTCTCCAGAAAAGTGCTCCCTGTAACTAATGAGATCTGGAAAGCAGGCTTCTGTGTGTGTGTGTGTGTGTGTGTGTGTGTGTGTGTGTGTGTGTGTGTTGTGTCAGGCATTAGGTGCTAAACCCTGGATCAAAGGCTCTGGACAGCAGCGGATCGGCCTGCGTTTCGTCGCCGTTTCCGCCCAGACGCCGAAGTATGTAAAGCTGCAGGTGAGGCCTGTCAGACCCGGGGGAGTCTTCCAAAAACAACGGCATGCTGGGAAATCCACGAGGCGGCGGGGCAGCTGTTTTCCATCCTCAACGTATGGACACAGCGGAGCGGGGAGAGACTGAGACTGTGGAAACGCCAGATCAGAGAGAGGGAGAGGCGTGAGGCCCGGCAGGCATTTGATGGAAAGTGACGGGGCGGGAGGAGTCAATGTCGTATACATACACCGCCACAAGGGGCGATGAGGAAATCGTGTCCTTTATTGAGCTTCATCTCGTTCGCCATGACAGAGATGATTCATAATCACAGCAATGTATGTAAGTATGTAGTCTAAGAGTCCCAGTTGATGACTTGTGTACTGTAGAAGACATGGACACAACAGCACTACAGGGTAGCCCTAGCATTATAGGACAATATGATAAGAGGAATGTAAGGTTAGTTATTTTTGCTCTGACATAATGTGTTCGGATGAGTAGCTTACTATAGGACGGCAGTACCTGGCGAGCAACACAGGTAAGATTTGCGCTTCATTATTTGCATTGTCTAACCGTATGTTTCAGGGTTTGCGGACGAGGGCCCGAGCGAGCGCGTCCGACTAATTCAGAGCGACGTTCGGATGCTGAGTCTGGTCGGGGTCTCAGTCGTGAAGACACCCCGAAACCCACGGCGGATGTGCCGCTCCCGAACGTGACCCCTCACCCCACAAGCTCATGTAGTTAACTAATGATCTGCTCCTTGGCCTTCCAAGTAACACTATGTTAGCGTGGCTGCTATAGGTGAGCTAGACAAGCGCACTATTAACCCTATTGAAGAGGCCAAAAACAAGTCATCACCGTCACTCTTTGTATACCAGGTATTACTCCTACTCCAGCCCTATAGCATAACCGCGACAGCATGTGGGGTAATCCACCGCCCCCCTCCCTGGACAGGGCTAATTATTCCTAGTTGTGGTGAAAGTTATATAATCGTATTGTTTCCTTGCAGGCATTGTTATCCCATGTGGGGTTGGAAAGGACTGCTTGGAGTTTTACTGACCTAACCTCGAGAACTCTACCTTACTGATGTTAAAGAGTTGATTAACATGTCAATTAAGGTGTATACACATCTGAAAACAATCGACTTACTTTGATTACACGTCCTGTTTACATAGGGATTTCTCATTCAGAGTCTTAACTTGGTTAATGTCAAAATAAAGCAGCCCGTGACACGTAAACACAGTCGGTTGACTTACTGCACTGCGAAGCTGGAAATCTGTAAAGAGCGCTACACGCACACACTGTCACAAAGTGACACGCGCGGCACTCCCAGCCAAGCTCGAGTGTCTGCAGAGGGATTATACAACCACAGTAACAAAAGATGGATGTGGCTGGCAGAAGAAAAAACAAAACAAAACAAAACAAAAAAAGTCTGTCATTCCAGGGGCGGTGCAATCCAATCTCTTCTCCTTTAATAACCATTATGGGCACGAAACATAGAACAGGACCTCTCACTGCAAGCATGACACGTCTGATCTGTGCCGGGTTTGTTATATAAGGTCAACCGCATGTAGGCAGCAGGTTTAAACGTGTCACCTCCATGCTTAATGACTTAATTAAAGGGAAACCCCAACCGTGGATCCTCTTAAAATGTTATATAACGTCATTCTGTTGTATTCCGTGTGTTCCAATGGTTTCCCTCGGCCTTATTCAATGAGTGCTCTCCTTCGTATCTCCCTAAATGTCTGTACATCACGTCCCATTGTCTACATTAGAAGACTGCTCAACAACAAAGACGACCCACAAATGCCAAAAGCTGTTGAAGTGTTTCCAGGTAGATCTCCCCTCTTAACATCCACTTGACATCCTCAGTCTATTTAGGTTTGCGGCGGATGTCAGCTGTGCTAAGTTTTGGGCTTTCTGACAAGCTGTCAAACTCCCTCCACTGGCCTGCTTTTTCAAGAATCTGACCTTTGACCTTTTTTGCTGCAGGGCCTAAGAGCCTGGGGACAGCGCACCTGCCTGCCACCCCTGACACACACCTCCGTTTGGAGGACACACAGACTAAAATATCTGTCAACAGTTGCTTAGCGTGCAAATGAATTTCCTTGAAACTCATCTGCTTGAAGGACCTTGAAGAATTTTAATTGCCTTGTAAAATATTCGTAGAGGGTTTTTCCGACAGAAAGCTGACACTTGCTAATAAAATTTGCCACAAAAAAAAACAAAAGCTGCCAGCTGGCAAAGCTCCGCCCATGCTTCTCTTTCTATATTCAGCACTCTTTCTGCTGCATCGTCAACGCAGCAACACACACTGCGACACACTGACCAGTTGCGTTCATGCGGAAACATCACCTTAACTCGTCACCCAGCACCACCAGCAGATCCAGAACGTGTCCAGCATTTGTGACAAAGTGAACGACACTCCCATCAGCCTCAGCGGTATTTTGTCTTCCGTGGTATATCGTTATATTTTGTGTGTTTGCGGACGTGCACGTTCACCACGATTACACCCCGCATGATTATGCGTGACAAATAAACTCCAACTGGTGCGCTAAATGTTAGCATGCTAACGCTGTCGTGTTGTGAGCGTGTTAGCATGACGGCATTAGCATTTCAGCGCACCGCTATGCAGGAGTATGGCCTGCTACAGAGTATAAGCAAAGTTTCCGTCCGATGCAAGTTTTAAATGAATGTCCGGGAAATGATTAGGAGTTTGAGTTGCTCGTCGGCATAAACAGGTGGTGGCGCTGGTTCTCCAGTCGGGTGCCATTAAACATAACGTTATACTATTAATCTGAGGGACGTTACGTGTCCTCACCGAGCTTGACTCATGACGAGGAGCTTCGAAGCTGCTCTGGAGGCAGCATCACGGCGTTTTTTTCTAACGCCACATGGCTTTGTGTTTTGGGCAATGCAAGGAACATGCAAAGAACAATTCTTATAAAAAAAAGTTTGAGAGGGAGACAGAAAAAAAAATACTGAGATATTATTGTTCTTAGCTGTATTGAATCAGGAATAAGCCATGATCTTAATACACATATGCTTACACACTCCAACACACGCACTAACACACACACACACACACACACACTCCGGTCGGCTGGATGTCTCACTCTTTCAAACAGCAACACCCGAGTTGTTCACACTCTCTCGTCATTTGCCAAGTCAGACACACACACACACACACACACACACACACACACTCCAGCTCTTATTACATGTGTCTGCTCTCCCAGCGCTCGGCCCTTCGGTGCAGACATTTAGCAACTCGCCTGCGATGGAAAACTGCAGTCCGTTCCCATCATTATTTCATATTTTGGCTGCGCCCATGCCAATGTCTTTCACCGCCGCGACGATTGCCTTAGCAGACGGCCAGCGCCATGCAGCACGGCCACAATGCAAGGAATTCAGACATTACCCAATATCCTGAGAGGGTCCCGGGGGGGGGGGGGTATATGTTGCTCATTTACAGACATGTAAATACAGGTCTGCGGTTTAATGCAGAGAGTATGCATGCATACCAGTGACACAAAGGATGAAATGTGAAAAAGCGACCTTTACTGTGCAAACTTCATCAACTTAGTTACAAAAACTTCGGAAACTGTTCCAGTGTTTGTATGTCACAACATAGCGTACTAGGCAGTGATATAATAGTAAGTTTCGTATGGGGTTCCCTTTATATATATATATATATATATATATATATCTATGATGAAGACTGACAGTCAGTCAGGTTGAACAGCCAAGTTCTGCTGTATTAGGAAGGAGAAGTCACAGTAAAAAGAAATGTTTGGAAGCCATATTGAATGAGGTTTGGTCCACTTCCATGAAAACGTTCGAAAACGCATGTATCCATACAGGCTTCTGCAGGACCACTGCAACTGAATGTTCTCGAGTTCGTGCTAATGCATGTAAGCAGGCACAAAATGTATGTATGCAGTGTGTGTGTGTGTGTGTGTAGGAATGTAAGACAAAGAGCAGATACCCCCCACCAGCTCTCCTGATGTCTCAACCAGCTGGCTGACCCTCTCACTCCCTCCACCTCACACTGCTAACCTGGTGCCCTTTTACTGGTGCCCCTTCACCCCCCCCCCACACACACACACCCCCCCCCCAGGGGAGCCGTAACTGGACGGTGTGGATGGTTTCCAGAAATCACACTCATCCTCTTCCCTGCCCTCTTATCCTTCACTGATCTTCTATTTTTCACAGCCAGGCTGGCTGGAAAAAGTGTGAGTAAGCACTTCCTGTGGAAAACAGTATTTTCAGCAAAGCAACAGGGCTTCTGCAGCCGTGCTACTGTTAACAGACAGATGAGAAACAGTAGGGCGGCGCAGATAAGTGTGTCAACTGTGAGATGACAGATCTGCATTTAACTTTCCTCAGAGTGTTAATAGAGACGGGGCAGTGGGCAGGTCAGGGTCAAAGGTCAATGCTGTGAGGATGCTGCACAAGGTCTGCACTAAAAAAAAAAAAAAAAAGAGATTTGTGGAGCCATTAGCTCTGAGTGAGGCATTAGTTAAGTTAAAGGTAACATTTTAAATGATGATTATTTGTTATCATTAGAAATAATCACTTTAACTTTTGTACAAATGAATCAAGCAAGACATAGCGTCTTAATTAAGAGAGCTTTCTTTCAATTTAAATAACTTTTCCCCCCAATTTTATTACACAAGGTCAAGGGGATGCATATACACATGCACGCACAAATGGAAGGAACAGAATAACTATGCCACCAGCTGAAAACAGCAACAAACGAGTTGTCTTGAAAGCTATTAGTGATATTAAACACCACTTTATCTGAGGATAGGTACGACCTACATACTGTGCTCCCTTAAAAAAAAAAAAAAAAATACAGCAGCATTCTGGTTCAGCCCCTTACTCATCTTATTAATGTTTCCATCAAAACTGGGCAACTCCCAGATGGATGGGGAAAAATGTCTACTTTAAAAGCCGGGGGTCGCTGAAGAGATTAGCAACTACAGGCCAATCATTCTTTTTCCAGTCTGAAGTGCCGGAGGAAGAACAACCGTCTCAGAACAACTGCTACACGACTTGGAGACAGCGTAGCCATTCCACACAGTCAGCTACGTGTTTGCCGTTAGAAAACATTGAACACACACTTGCAGTTGGCGCAGTGTCCCTGGATTTAATCAGCTTGGCTTCGTGCTTCCTGTTTGACGCTAAATCCTAAGAAATCTGTCTGCTTCTCCATTCAACAATTTTTGGTTTTGTTTTCATTGCAGCCTCCTTTCAAAAGATGAGGTGAATGTTTACTAGAATGGCCAACCATTGGCTATATTCCTAAATAAAGTCAATGAAAGACAAGCGCTTCAGTGATTCCTACAGGCCTGATCATAAACATAACATGCATAACATAAAAGACATTTTTGTTCATCAAATGGCCAGAAAATGCAAACATATCTGTCAAGGTAACACGGACTCGTCCAGTACGCGGACCGATCAGGCCTACTGCCTCCCCGCAGGCCCATTCTGAGCCAGGAAAACCCGTGTGACTGAGGACGAGCCGCGAGAGTTTCTCTCGACCTCAGCGCCTCCAGGAACGTTCATCACCCAGTTTCACCGCGTTCCGCCTTATCACCCGACAGATAAACACAGGGGAGAGTAAAAAATAAGCATTCAGACTCAAGACCTGCCAAACCAAAATAAAGAGGCCGAGGCACGTGAGGGTTGAAAGCGGTGCAGAACTGCCACAGGTGTAAACTGTTCGCCCCAGCACCTCACCGGCGCCAGGCTGATGTGTTCAGGCTAATCTCAACTTCCAATAAACTATTATTACAGTTTAAAGAGCAGGGGTGATTTAATGCTGCAGGGAAAAAATGCTTTGTTGAATTAACCGTGAATCTTTGTTTTAGTGATGCGGCCACGTGATGTACTCAAACACACACACACACACACACACACACACACACAGCCCTACAGTAAATGAAGTTCTGTAAATGCAGACACACTGCGCGCATTCAATCTGTCACTGCAGCACTGTAGCCTTTCTCTCTGACAAGTCTATTATCTACAGCAATGTTCTCAACGCATGTTCATTCACATTCCCGACCTTGACTCACCTTCCACTGCACGCATATTCTGGTTACAATATATACAATACAATATATACTATATATACTGACATTACCACCTCTTTGGCTGGGCTTAATCACTTCCACGCCTAGAGTCTATGGTAAGATTCATCCTCTGGGGATCATGAATGTCTGTACAAAATGCCATGGCTAAAAATTCAACAGCAAGATTTCTTTCTAAATCAGAGTCAAGCACTATTAAGGTACCTAAACCAAAAAAATAAAAAATAAAATTCCAGGTAGTCAAAGCCTTTATGATCACATCTAAATCGTCACTATAAATGCAATTGCAAAAAATAAAATGTACAGAATTCTTTTATACCTACAGCAATCTATATTTATTTTACCTGCTGTTCATATTAAATAGATTGTATGTGTTGTGTTCTACTTTGTATACAGCGCAGAGGGAAACATTCCAATGGAATGTAGGTGAACTTATGTAAGTTAATGAAGATGTTGTGCCTCTGCCAAGGCATTTACAACCTGAACACTCCTCCTCCTCCTCGGCTTTCCCACCACTAACATACATACTACTACACCACCCTGGTATGGAGAGCAGTGTGGCCACATACTAGGTCTCTGTTACAGGCCAAACGTGTCATCAAAGGGGTGATAAAGGTCTAATTAATAGCTGTCAGAGAGAGAAACACAGAACAACCTGCAGCACATTCTGTACTTTACAGTGTTTTTCAGGCTGAGGAATGACCTTCCATCATCCAGCACAGACAGATAGTACAGCACTGCCTTCAAGTACTGTTGGAGGTTAAGAGTTACGTACACATTCACGAGTGTGCCAAACATTCATGTCAGTACTACTTTTATGCAGTGATGTGTGTTACTTTGGGAAAATAAATTGAAATTGCAATTTGATTTGATTCATATACATACATATGCCTGGCCACTATTAAGATAGTTAAGTTAGCAAGCTAGCCGAAAGGTCTAAACAGTCAGCTAGTGGTGGATAAAAAGCTCAAATACTTTATGGATAAGGATAATGGATAAATAATATTTCAATAAATTGAAAAAATTAGCTAAAAGTAATAGATAAATGTTTGAAATAGTTAGCTAATAGATAAATGTTTGAAATAGTTAGCTATAAATGGTTGAAATAGTTAGCTAATAGATAAATGGGTGAAATGGTTAGCTAATAGATAAATGGTTGAAATGGTTAGCTAATAGATAAATGGTTGAAATGGTTAGCTAAAAGTAATAGATAAATGGTGGAAATAGTTAGCTAAATGTAATGGGAAAGGTCTGAAATAGTTAGCTAAAAGCACTGGATGTGAAACAGCTAAACATAATGGTTTCACAGTTGAAATACTTGAAATAGTTAACATTAGCTAAAAGTAAAGGATACACAATGAAAAAGTGAACTTAGCTAAATGGATGAATGGTTGAAATTAACTCAAAGTAAAAGACACAGTCTATGGCTGAAATAGAACTTCATAGATAACTTAATATCCACTATTTTATAATGAATAGTGTTAAATAGCATCCAGTTCAGTTTATCAGAAGGGGTCCTTAAGTTCACCTGACACGGCTATGGAGTAACGTCAGACAACAATGGTTGGGAGCCGCTGCGTTAATGTATGTTGATTTGTGCTTATGGCCTCAAATTACAGAAGTATGAGCTAATCAGGCGCTTCTAAAAAAGGTAGTCATAGTGCGGGCTCTAATCTTAACTTTAGTTCTATCTCTTCTTGAATCCACCCTTAACTGTCAGATTGAAAGGCCATACAAGAAACAGCAACACATCAGCTATGTTGTTTTGACGGTCAGCAATTAGTCTTTTTTCATTCCACAGGTTGTATAACTGTTTCCCAGGTCGGTTATACAACCGGCCTGCCTCGCCCCGAGCTGCCACATGAATATTTGGTTTTGACAAACTACAAAAGGGAGCAGCACAGTAGAACATTAGGTGCTAGCAGGCATGCAGTCTGTTCAGATGCTTGGCCTGATTTCTCAGGGTGACAGGAGCGGACTGAACGCTGAAGGGGCGTATATTTTCACCTTCAGGTCTTCAGTCTTCACCAACTTAAGTCTTAAGTCAGTCTTAAGAATTTAATTTCAATTTCTAAAAAATCTGTCCAGCCCCACGAGCGAGCTTGTGGCCGGAAGGTTGTCGGTTTGATCCCCAGACAAGCAGCGTAAATCTGGGTTGGAAGAGTTTTAAAAAAAAAAAAAAAGTTGTTTTTCTCTGGCTATGGCTCATCTGAAGGGGCTTTTTATGACATACCTGTAACTGAGGCCCAGTCTAGCAGCCACCACCATGGCTGGAAGATGAGCACACTAACAAAGTGTCATCGGATGCTGTACCGAAATAGGATTCCGTTTGTGTGTCCTGGCGGATGTGTTATGGCTCCTTTAAGGACACACTGAAGTTAATCTCTGTGTGCAAATTTAATGCTTTTTAAGACCTTTTTAAGACCTCAACAAAGAAAATGCAAGACCCGTTCCAAAAACCAAAAAATATATTACGTTTAAATTTGTGATTTTGTCCTGCGATTTCTGTAAAAAGAAGCATTGCACAACTGATGCATGTTCAGCGTGAATCTCACACAATCTGTGGACCAGGACCAGGCCATCCACCTGTACGTTCAGTTTAGCGGCTTCTATGGGAGGTTGTCTATCTGAATTGCCACAGTCATTCACTTTCCCCACAAAATATAACAGTAAGAAAAAATGAGAGACGCTCTTCCACAGAACGCCAGAGACGCCCAGTCCTTGTGGCCGTCCGGGCCGGGTCTTGAACTTTCCTGGAAAACAAGAGCGAGCCGTGCAGCGGGCTACTGCCGAGCAGGGCATGCGTCACAGCAGCTGAAACACGGCAAGACGGAGAGGGAAAGCGTCTGGGAAGGAAACTCTGCTGACTTCATACGCACCGGAGCGGCTGTATTTGAGAACTCCAGAATGGGGGACTCCCTTCAGAAAATACAACCAGATGGCTCGGTCATCTAGCTGCTTTTGAAGTGTGCCTGTGTGTGTGTGTGTGTGCGTGTGTGTAACCCCGGGGCGTTGCCATCCACACATGAATATTATTTTCTCAGACCAAAGCAGTCTGCTTTACTGTAAGTGTGGGAGCAGACTTGAGGGTGGAGGGCAGAATCAGACTGGCTGCGATCCTCTGGACTCCTGCTGAAAACAATTAACTGCAGCAAGAAACCACTCAAAGACGCCTTTAATTTACCAGTCTAATCACGAAATGATTATAATTAAAGTCTTAATCATCGGAATCTGTTTACAACAACATCTTTGCAGTGTTTTCTTCCAAGTTATAATTCCTAAAGATGCGTGTTTCCTGTCGTTCCTTTTCCAAAAGCACTTGTTTTGTCGGTGGTGCCGTGATGTTTTTTTCTGTGGAATTTATGGTGGAGATCTCGGCGTCTGCCCACAGACCCAGACTTCGCCGTGTGTTCCTGACAAGGCTGCAAGACATCAGAAAGCGTCTCTTAAGTCTTTACAGACTTACTGAGCTCTTTAAAAATACTTTTGAGTCAATCCTGTACAGTTTACCCCAGAGAATAACCAACAGTTCATGGCATTATAATGCTAAAAAATACACAAATGTTGATGATCTTTGACACCAAGTAAGGATTTTTGTTCACCCTTTCCGTGAATTCTTCATTTAAAAAGGCCAGAGGCTGCAGATAATCTCTTCTCCAGTTCACTGAGCGAGCTGTATCTCTCTCTCTGTCTTTGCTTCCACAAGGTTTCGGGTTCTGGCAGGGCGTTTGACAGAAGTACAGCAGCTGCTGTGTCCGATACTTCCGTTCACGGGGATTAGTCCCTCTTCAAAGTGTTCCTCCACTTTGCGCAGGGCTTTTGCGCAGCAAAGCGGTGGAATAATCGAATCCTGCAGGTCACAGCAGAGGCCGGCGGTTTCAGAGCGGCATGCACAAAATCAAACGCTACCCCGGGGGGGAAAAAAAAGAAAAGGGTTGAAAGTGCAAAATAAGAAACCCACCCAAACTCTTCCCAGACCTGAACCACTTTTAATCGACATGAACTCATCATTTCACAGCAACACATGCTAGAGAATGGGTTCCTACGTAAACCAGTTGTAGGATCAGTGCTGTAGTGCACAGTCTCAAATCTGCAGCTCATTTCAGGGTGGTGATTTTCCGGCTGCAGTGTCTGATGGGGGGGGGGGGGGGGGGGGGGCGGGCAGCAGCGTAGCATTGGACCATCACAACATCCAGCTCTCTGTTTATCTCTGATTCTCAAACAAAAGCCTCCCAGTTCCTGCCTGCCTAGCGCCTCAAATCCACTATCGACCCCCCCACCCAAACTGCTCTCCTCTTTTACTGCCAAGATGTGATCCCCCTCTTCTGTTTACTGTGTAATGACAAAGATCTATTTCCGCATGAGACTGCAGAGAGCCGTGTCTCCTGACAAATGCGAGTGAATCAACGGGGGCCGAATTCATTCGCCCTCAGCCTGGAGCCCACAGTTGCAGGAGCTTGTTTTCTCTTTGCCCCCCCCCCCCGGGCCTGAACACATGCTGACTGGGAAACACATTTCATTGCTGGCAGCTCACTAATACTGCAAGCATTTGGTTGACAAATGATTTCTTTATCCATGGCACGCCCTAGTGGTGAACAAGTGCAACTGAGCTCATCGTTGGACATGCTGTGCTGCAGTTTAACAATTTCAGATGCAAGCAAATAACTAATAAGTTTGAGTTACCAGTACACAACAAATGAGGAGCTCCGGGGGTACATCTGCTGCTTAATGTCTCTCACACACTTTACATATGCTTTAATACTTGTGGCAATATACTTGCTTTGGGTTCCTACTAGTTTACTGTCTGACTTTAAAGCCCCTCAAAACATGGGTTCCAATCTCAATTGCATTAAATATTAATGCCGAAATACTAAGCAAAAATCCAAGTTCAGGTTTTGACAAAACATCTTTAGCCATCAGTCATTTAGAGTTTAACTCTCAACAACTCGGCCTGGTGACATAAACAAACAACAACGTTTGATTCCAGTGGACACCTTTTTCCAACGGAGGTCCACCCTCTTCAAACCAGTGGGGAGAGCTTTTATCCACTCGTGAAAATCCCAAAAAGCGAAACAGGCTGACGAACCACTTATGTTAGAACATTAGCAATTCGCCTGTCCTTTCAATAACTCACAGTTGTTTGAAATAGATATCAGCTGACACGTGGCACGGTCAAACAAGCATTCCTTTGAGATTTACTCCTACTGCACAAGGCTTGGAAAGCACTATTAGATATGGACACAATTTGTATTAGGGCAACAGTGTTAGTGTGACGTGCTACAGGAGACCAAGAGGAGATATTCAACTGACCCACACGCTCGTATTTCGTACGTAAAACATGCATATTTTTATACACATTTCTCCGTAGTTTAGCCTGGCATCTTGCCATCTGTAAGATCAACGGAGTTACGGCTTGGGGAAATGTAGCTCCAAGAAAAGCTGTAATATTATGCAGCACAGCGCCACCGGAGCGGCGTTGTCAGGATGAAGCATCAGTCATGCGTTGGCAGAGCCGACAGAACCGGACGCCACCGCGAGGACACAACAGTCCACCTTACACGTGCTCAGGTGGCAGGTGAAGGGAAATGTGCGAATGTCCTTTGTATGAAAGCCAGATTCATGCAAAAACATGAGGACAACAAACACGTCGAGAGCACAATTTATTCAATAAATCAACATGTTCATAGCAACTCTTCTGTGCAGTTTAATAAGATAAATATTCGTGACACATTTTTGTGGGAGGACTTATCTGGGTTTTTTTTTGTTTTGTTTTTTTACACCTCAAACAGATAAATCAGTGTTTTTCTGAACATCGGAGCAGATTAAACCTGACTTCATTCACCTTAATAAGACAACACTTGAACCGAGAGAACTGCCAGTGCCGTTTGGAAACACGCCAGCCTTCCGTTTGCTCAACCTGAAGTTCAACATTCCTATTTCGGAGCAAGGACCATTTCTCATCTTAGATAACTGGACATTCCCCGCATTCCCTGCCCTCCTCTCCTCTGCTTTTTCCAGTGCCCTCGGCGGACTCTGAGTGCTTTTGAGACCAAGCATGTTTTGTAGTGGTTATTTTAAGCCATAAATAGAAACCCCATCTGTATCAGGGTCATATTTGAACAAGTCTTAAAAGGGAGCGCTCCACGGGAAGGGCAGTGCAGCAGAAGTAAAATATTTAAATGAATACATTAACATGGGCTTAGTAGTACTTCACAGTACAAAGCTTACTGTTCAACAGCAGCACATATCACATGTAGGAGGTTCCTACCAGTGCATGAACGTACCAACCTGGACGACTCAACTCAACTGTATACCATGCAATGATAATTAGATCCTGACCGGGCTGATATGTAGACTTTATGGCCAATATTATCACTACGTACAGTATGTACAGTACTGTCTCTCTCTCCAGCTTTCACTATCATAATAAAGCAGAAACGTCAAAAAACATAACCTTAAGAAAATAAAAAGAAATATCAAAATCAATACCAGCTTTGGTTGGGGTCTAACGATTATGTAACTTTCACAAAACCTAAAATACTGAACTAGAATTATCCTCAAACGAGCTTTAAGACTCTGTAAGTTGATCCACACTGCGTGCTGCAATAAACGTGAGAAGAACTAGGAAAAACGAATGGTTGTAAATCCAGAAACATATGGTATGCTTTGAAAAATGTAATTCACTTTTTTTAATGACGTAAAAAGCAGAAGTCATGTAGTCATCAGACTCGGATAAGGGCCGCATCACACAAAGCTAGACAGACAGTGGTGTGCTTTGGTTTCTCATGCAACATTCCGGCCTAATGCAGCTTTAATACGAGCAAAGGCTCAGTACCCTGAACTGACTTAAACAAAGTCCACTGTTAAAGACAGAACGCGTGTTCCTGCACAAGGATGTCCTGTCTCCACGGAGACGGCAACAGCAGCAGCTATTAAGTTCAGACGGCCTAAGAATTTCAACCAAACTATTTGTTTTATGTCTCGGCCTGAGGGGGAACGGAGAGTTCACACGGGGACCAAAACATCAGCGTTCTGGTGTCAAGGAGCAAATGATGTTCAGTATCATAAAGCGGGTGTTTGGCCTGATTCAACCTGCATGGAGAAATAAAAGTTATGAAACCTCCAAAAGGAGGTCACGTCAACTTCGAAGAGAGAGCCAATAAAGCAGACTGAAACACCTCATGAAATTTCACTGACAGCTTCCTGCAGCCTCCTTCTAAAAATACTGAGACCTCTCGGAGCTCTAGAGCTCCTCTCTGTAAGCACATTTAGTGGAGCAGCACACACACACGCAGGGCTATAAATAGGCAGCCAGGGTCACCGCTTCCTTGGAACTTCAGTGTCTGCATCAAACAAAGGCGGTCGCCAGGCGCGCGGCGCGAATCACGGGGATCTGGGATGAGGTGAAGCGGCATCTGGGGAGTGTCACTCCTGAGTGCTGCTGTGACAGCAGCGCTGCTTGGTATTCCTCTGGATGTTACTTTTTAAAAAAATAAATAAATAAACCTTTAGTTGTGTTGATTGAGCATGCACGCAATTTCACATTTGAACTGTTACTCAGAATTTACAGTACACCTGCCAGCTTAGCGATTTCCCGGCAAATCCAGGATGCAATCCAGCAGGAAAAAAAAACAAAAAAACAATCTCCCTACACTACTGATGTTGCCAAAATCTATGCCATTTGTCTTCTTCCCCTACCTGAGCTCTGACACTTGTTAATAAACACCCAGCTAAAATGGTCTCCAACATTAGAAGCCCACTCTTCTCTTGCAGAGAAAGTTACGTTTCTATTTATTTAAATGGAAAAACATTAAATGCTATTTAAGACTTTATAGGTTAAGATTACAGCAATTAACCCTGACAAAATAATGATCTTCACACAGCATGCTCATATTTCCTTTCAGCATTTTAAGAGTCCAAATCCAACCAGTGTGTTTACATTGATACTATAAAACGATACATGTCAATAAAAAGATTAAGGATGGCTCATAAGGTTAGGTATCCTGACTTTGCTGATGGCCAATAATCACAGCATGGACAGGCCCGGTGTGCTGTTGTTTGTGTATAAAACACCACTTTGCCTTTGGCTCAGTTAGTGATCTTTCTTGTGCATGCACATAAATCAAAAACCCAAAATGCCGAGACCAGCCTACACCGATATTTCTGATGGTCACTGTGTCGGATCAGGCGTTCAAAAACCATAAATTTTTGCCGTGGCTTGGCCAAGAAACACGGCAGACTGCAGTCCGACCCCACCGTCTTACGCGACTTGATCAAGGACCGACTTCACCAACAACATCATCCGTCCTTCGCGTTTCCACGAGTGCTCTGCGCTCCTATGGGCTGATTGTCAGAACATTGTGAGGCACCCTCATGATGCCGTGTCAGTCGTCCTCCACGATGACACACTACAAGGAATGAAACGAGCGACGTTCCCCGACGCCCCAAGTCTGTCTGGTCAGGCCATTCCAGTTCTGGTGATGAAAATTGCTTACTCTCCTAAGTGCATTACAGTGCTTCTGTAACCTAGTTAAAATCCAATTGTTAGCGTGAGTGGAAACACAATGAATGACTTTCATTTCGGGCAAATGCAGCACCTGAACAACTCCCAGCGGTGGAGCTGGGATACTCCTCTCTGCCTCAACCCCACTTTGTAACTTTTTACTTGCAAGTCTTGAGGTGGAAAGTGCACTTCTGGAAAGAAGCATGTGAGAACATTGTGCTTGTCACTAAACTGTGTGTCTTCTATTATCATATCTAATGAAGCGGCACCTTCTCTGTGTTTTCTCAAGACTTGTGCAGCGGCTCCGTGAGTCTCCAGTGTTCCAACTCCAACTCCAGGCGACACTCACTGATAGCAGAGGTAGCTGATGATGAGTTTCGGTATGTTCAGTTGACCTATGACCTTCAGAGCTCTGGTGCCCAGCTTCTTCCTCACTGCCAACCTGCTGAGCTGTTGCAGACTCATAGGAGTGGCTACAGACAGGAAAGGAAAAAGTCAGATAGAAGTGTCCACAATAGATTGTGCAACAATCAGTCATGGGTCTGGGAAATGGATTGCAATATCAAGTAGCTAAAATTTGAGATGGTTTGAGTATTATTAAACAGTTTTCTACCCTTATTTCTTTGCGTTTAAAAAGTCTAACAACTGCCGTGCATTCCTCGTTTCACACTGTGCTCCACTTTCTATATAAAGCTCTGTTACTAGAATTAAGAGCTGTGAATCATCACCTTCTCATATGCATCCGGTTACAGCGGCTAACCTATATGTGACCAACTGTATATATGAGCATGGTAAACAACAGGTGTCATCTGTGTGCGACTTCCTGGAAGTGAAACGCGATCCTTGCTCGCCATCTGCTGGCACTATGTTGATACTACGCTGTTGCACAGGAGTAAAAGGCAACTACGCAAATTGGGAGATCCAAATAGGGGTGTTTGTTTCCCATGCAGCCCTGACTTTTGGGAATAACTTACTCTCATAAAACTGTAGGCAGGCTGCAGAGGGAGAGCCTGGCGTGGTGTAGTCGACGGGTTTCCTGTCGTGCTGATCCCTGGCGTAGATGTTGGCCCCGAACTCCACCAGCATCTCTATCATCTCGACTCGCATGTTTTGAGCAGCGTGGTGCAGCGGAGTCTCGTGTAGCCTTGCAGCATTCACTTTAGCACCTAAAAAGGTAAAAGGACATTAATCTGTTTTTTCTCATTGTAAACAAATCAGACATGTAAACAAATAGGAGGATATAGTTACAGGCCAGCTGACCTGTCCAGTTACACCAGCATTGGAATCAAAACTGCCAAACTCACCATTCATCTTACTAGTTTTAAAATACGCCCTCCAAAATCGGAGAGCAGTAAACATACAAACAAGAGCCAAATTTAAAGCTATGCGACATCCGCTTTGGTACATTTCCCCCATCCTGCTTTGCACTGACGCTCACCTGCATTGAGCAGCACTTTAACACAGTCTGTGTGTTTGTTAGCACAAGCCACATGCAGCGGGGTCCCGTAGTAAAGGTCGTACGCCTCCAAAGAAGCACCCATGGTAATCAGGAGCTTCACGCAGTCTGAATTTCCTGAAAAATTACAATAGAATATTGTGTCATACACGTTTATTCATAAAGATTACAATCAGGTTTAAACAGGTGGGTAACTCGATGTCACGGAGACTAAAAAGGCATGTAGAGGCGAGCACTCACCTCCCATGCAGGCCTCGTGGAGGGGCGAGGCCGTGCGGGAGGTGAGGGTAGGGTTGGCCTTGGCTCCGTGGTCCAGCAATAGCCTCACACACTCCAAACTGCCGGCCGAGCAGGCATCACACAGCGGGGTGCTCCCGTCTACGTTCCTCGCATCCACCTGAGACGCATCGCGGGACATAGGGTTATACATACAGAAGTACTTCAACTTCTTCCGCCATAATCCTTCTGTGCTCACTGCAATATAATCAGAGCATCATGTTTCTGACCTTAATGGCTGAACATTTCTAATAACATATGGAAAAGCCAGCTGTTTGGGTACAAAAGTCACCCATGATATGACAGGCGGGCACCCATCCGCCTCCCTGGCTCACCTGGGCTCCAGCGTCCAGCAGCAGCCGGACACACTGGGCCTGTCCGCGGAGGCAGGCCTCGTGCAGCGGCGTGATGGAGTCCACCGCCACGACATTGACCGAGGCTCCGCTTTGGATGAGGTGCTGCAGCTGGGAGGCCTGGCCGAGGGACGCAGCCTTGTGCACCTGCGTTCTCTCTGACCAGCAGCCTGCAGTGGGAAAAGGTCGCAACAGAACACATTGCAGGTGTATGTAGATGGGCGACAATTCAGTATCATCACCTACTGTCGTTCTCGGTGAATAAACAAACGTCTTAATGGTGTTGTCTGTTTTCTTCTTACTGTAAATGTGCTGTAACGGTCTTGTTGAATGTTAACTACGTTGTGAGACAAATTGCTATACAAATGATACGTATATAGTACTAAGCACAGTATATTATTGTCTATCACATATTAGCAAAGTAATACTTAGCTGACAGCAAGAAGCACAAACTAATAACATTTTCAAGTAAATTTCTAATAACAACGACACAAACATACTACATGTCGAGTGTCATTCTTATGCTGTCAGCACCGCTCACATTACTCGAGTTTTTTTCTGTATGTCGAAAGATATTTAGACACAGTAACACGAACGTAAAAGGCGAAAGAGAAGCTAATAGCAGTACTGGAACGTTACAATACATATAATACAGCTGTTGGTAACAGCTAGCTACAGTAAGACACGCCGGGGGGGAGGCTGCCGTTTGCTACTAGCATGTTAGCTAGCCCGCAGAAAAGGTCCTACCGTAGCCGTCAAACTGGGTCAAGATCCGAAAAGCGACAGCCTCACCGGCCGTGTTGTCTTTTATTTCATACTCACCGATGTCTCCAAAGAAATACGGCCGAGCGCTTTCAATGTCCATCCTTTGCCTTTTGTCTCCGCGCAGAACCGACAACGTCGACGCGGGGAGAGAGAGAGACACACGAGATGTTTGTAAACAGTCCTTGTTTACGTGCGGCAGGAGTCACGTGACGTACCTGGAAGTCGAAGGCACGCTGGGGCTTGTAGTGTTTACACCAAACAGGCTATTTCCTGATCTGTGAGGAACCAACCAACTGTTTATTTTACGGCAGGATAAATAGTGCTACATAATATACAACATTACATTAAAATACAACGACATGGACATCATTTAAGCAGCAATGACGGCGTCAATCCTGAGTCACATGGCATATCTTAAAGAAATATGGTGGATAACCTAACATATTTCAAATTATAAGCAGATATGATGTCCATGATGCTTCTTTGAGATGAGACTACATTTAAAATCAAACACCAGTCCCTCATACGGGTTTAGAAATCCACTCATGTGTCACTTTAGTGGTGTGGGGTGATCACAGTGCTGGAGGTAGCGGTGGATGCGGTGGGATATGTCCAGCTGACCTATGACCTCTGAGGCTCTGGTGCCAAGCGTCCTCCTCACAGTGATTCTACAAAGCTGCTGCAGGCTCGGAGGATGACCTGTCGAGAAGAGGAGGTTTCCATGTGCCAGGCTGTCATGATTCAAAAGAGCAAAAGTGAGGAAAGACGGAAAGACTGCCATATCCGAAGCAGCGTGGGAACTTACTTTCATAGAACATGAGGCAGGTGTGAGCGGGGGACGCAGGTGTTGTGTAGTCTACAGGCTTTCTACCCAGGTTGTCGCTGGCGTACACGTTAGCTCCGAACTGCACCAGCAGCTCGATCATGTCCACCATGTCGACTCGCGCTGCATGGTGCATGGCTGTCTCGTGGAACTTAATCGAATTCACATTGGCACCTGCAGGAAGTTGAGATGAGCTTAGGCCTCTTTGTTTGGGTTCATTACGGCTCGAACGATCTGAATTGTTTTGGTTTGTCTTGTAAGTATGATTCAGATTTTTTTTTTGTTGCCCTGGCTAAATGTTAAATCACTGATTTCAGGGTGAAGAAGGTCTCATTGAGTGCATCCTTGAGCTCTGGCAAATGTGTCTAGTACATTAAATTATTATATTACATTAAAATATAACACTTTCAAACCCAATTTGTAAAGTATTTTAAATCCAGTATTAGTAGGTAGTGTAGTATTAGTAGGTGAACTTAGTAATATCGTAATACAGAGATCTTTCAATGTTTTTTTTCTTTCAGTTTTAAGGATGGATTTATTCTTTAACACACTTTCTGACCTGCAGTCTTCTTGCTGACCTGCATTAAGCAGCTCCTTGACACAGTCCACGTGTCCTTTAGCACATGCGATGTGAAGGGGTGGACCAAAGTGGACATCATACGCCTCCAGCTGGGCACCGCTGGCTATCATCAGCCTCACAACTTCAACATTACCTGAGAGGAAAGTGAAGTTTTACTTACAGGGAGGAGTCTGACGGGGTACGACTGGTTTGACCCTGTCTTAGGGTTTATCGAAGGTTTACCTTGTATGCAGGCCTCATGAAGTGGCGAGGCGGTGAGAGCTGTGAGGGATGGGTTAACTTTGGCTCTGTACTCCAAAAGCAGCTTGGCACACTCCAAGCTGCCAGAAGCACAGGCGTTACACAGAGGAGTGCTGCCATGGATGGTCCGTACGTCCACCTGGAAGAACCAGAGAAACAATTCCAATTTTATGTTTTTTTCATACAACTTCACATTATTGTCAACATTTCAAAATAATGGTTATTTTCCTTTATTTAGACTGCAGGTGTTAGGGTTCCAATCCATGGTAACTTTTGAGGCTGTAGGCTGCTTCACAGACCAGTGAAGTACAGTATTCTGTATTAGATTGCATCATTTTATTCTTTATGTTAAGTTTTATTTCTTCATATCTTCAGGAGTCAGGTTTGGTCCTCCACAGACTGAGGAGGGATGTGTGTGTGTGTGTGTGTGTGTGTGTGTAATCCCACCTGGGCTCCAGCCTCCAGCAGCAGCCGGGCACAGTTTGGATGCGCCTGTATGCAGGCTTCGTGGAGCGGAGTGATGTTGTCCACCGTCACCGTGTTGACCGACGCTCCACTCTCTATCAGCTGCCTCAGCTGCAGGGCCCTGCCATGGGACGCTGCCTCGTGCAGGGCGGTCCGGTCTGCCCAGGAACCTCATACACACAGTAACACATAAACAAACCTTTACAAATATTTGGGTACACAGAAAGCTTTGTTAAGGTTTTTTGTTGTTGGTATGAATACTTGCAAGTCTCACAACCTAACTCTGTTAACACAGCTGCTATTGTATTTACCTCTTTATATTGGTATAAAGAGGTAAATACAAGTATTGGTACTACATATATCGACATGTAGTTATAAACAAGACTTACTGTCTCTACACTGTAGACAAGACCTGCATGTTCATAGGAAATCTTACCTTTCCTCTTTTAAACTTACCATTTTGTCTTAGCTTTGACTTGTTATAACTAACTATAGTTTGTGAAAAAATAGGCAATAAATAATAATAATAACAATAGGAACGGTTTTTATTAGTCATAGTAGCTGTGCTAGCTACTATTAGCTAACGCTTCTCAGCGACAGGAACTACTTAATGTTGTCTAAAGTGGTGTGTTGTGTCTTGGCCGAGTTTCTTCACCTCAACAATATTAACTTTTAATAATGCGACAACTGTTTTGAAATAATTAGTGTCGTGTAGCCCGCGTTAACTAGCTCATTAGCATGTATGACACAGTCGTGGTAGGTTGACGTCGTTATGGTAGGTCCGTTTTATACGTGACACAGTATATGACGGTGTCACGCGCAGGGCACGAGTACACACGATTGGACGTCAACAACCCTCGACTGTCACTCTTGACATACTTATGGCAGCTAAAATGGACGTGGACATTGTTGACGGTGCTCACCGATGTCGCAGAGAAACGAGCGGCGAGCGGCCGTCACCTCCATGTTTCCCCTCGGTCAGACACTCGGTGGCGAGCTAACGACTCTAAACATAAACGCTCAAAGTGTCGAGTGGAGAGGCGGCGGAGGATCGCGGGAGTTGTGGTTTTACAGGTGAAAGGTCTCCTCCGCTGTATTTCTGAGGCCTCCAGTTTAGGTAATGACGGGAAATACGCGACACATTAAGGCATCTGTATTTCACAATGCAACTGAGGTAGTTAGCCAGACCCTTCAATATTGTATCCATTTCCTGTTTCCAACAAGACAGTCAATCACTTTGCAACATATTCTTTTACTTTGAAGGAGCTTGCCTTCATTGCATTAAGGCAGGAATCTGAAGTCACACGATTGTCAATAAGTGACCAGTTCTTTTGATGGAGTCACTCTAAAGTTCAGGGAGGATTCATCTTTGTCCTCGCCACCGGTAAAAAGCTGCTGAGGGAAGCAGAAATCTAGAGTGTATTGCCCTTGCGTCATCGCTCACCACACACACACACACACACACAAACGCAGTCTGGAATGGAAAGAAAAGAACAAACACAGCTTGGTTTTTGACAGTTGGTTTTACTTTGCAGTACAGAAATCATTTGAGTCCAAGATGGTTTTTTTTTTTGTTGTTTTCTTTTTTTTAAAAGTTGTTCAAAACAGAAGATATCACAGGGCTCTCATCAATTCAATACTGCCGCAGTACACATTTGGTCCTTCTTAAGCAATTACAGTCAACCACGCTTCCCATCAATCTGCTGTGAATGCTCGGGTCGTCCCATCACTTTGCATAATACAGGAACTAATATATCTCCTCTGATGCGTTATAGTAAGTCAAGCTGTTGAAAACAGGTTCAGGTAGTTTATGCTGGACTACGGTCGCCCCCCCCCCCTCCCCCCTGTGGCTTGGCTTACAGTATGTGTCTGGCAGTACTGGAGATTGGATAAGAAAGGGATTTTAAAAAAAAAAGAAAGACACAAATATATCAGGCCCACACACCATTTAACCACTTTAATTTCACAAAATCGGACGATGTAAGCTGACGGCTGAGGTGCCACCTCACGTGGCTGTCTGCTGTTGCTGGGCCCGAAGGTGCTTTAGTCGCCACACCCTGCAAGGAACACTCAGCTACTCGCATGATTTAAGTCAGCCCTACAAAGCCAAGCCACTTATCTCTCACCCAGACATGGTACACAGAAAAATTTGACCCCCGCCGCCCTCCCAACCCCTCTGTAAGATACTATTGATTATGAATTATCATTTGATTTGGCATCTTCGGACTATGCGTCACCTTAACACGACGAAGCTGAAGAACGTTGGGTATTACTGTATATTAGACATAACCAGTGTTTAGTGCAACATCAGAAAAGTAAAGCATAGCTCCCTCCCTGAACCCTATCCAACAATACTATATCAAATCTCTCTATATATCATGAACTTCCTCAATAGGCAAACCATATACTCGGATAAATCAGCCAGCCCATTGGTGTGTACATTTTTGTGTAGGTTTTCTATTTTTCGTAAGATTTCAGTTGTCGGCAGCGTCGTCTTTGATAATCAGGAGTGTTGCGGACACTTTGCCTCTACTCTGCGGCGTCACCGAAGATGTCCTGCTTCTTGCGCTCCATCTCGGCAAAGTCAAAGTCCGAGCCCGTCATCCTCCGGTAGATGTCTTTGATGTCGTCACAGGTGGTCTCGAAGTGAGTCGTGGCGTCATATGTACGGGAGATGAAAATCTAGAGCGGAGAGGGGGGGGGGGGAGGGAAACAAGGTCAAGCGGCGATCCGAGAGGCCGCCTTTCAGCGCACACAGAGACGGATAAACAGTCCAGGTCAGATATCGTCGTTTCGATTCTTAAATGATGCCTGAAGTCAACAGAAGATGCAAAGATAAACTAAAACATAAAGGTTTTACATTTCAAAAAGACGGAAGGAAACCATGAGTATATTTTATGCATGATGAGGATGGCGAATGGGATGAAGAAACGTCCAAAACCTGAATATAATTATTTCTATCATTGTTTCTCCGACCGATTCGGTGGGATAAAACGTGCAGGCCCTTTATATTTCGTCTTCTCCCACTGATCATACCTGGCTCTCGGTGCCCATGTCAGTGGGTGCATACTGGTCACTAATGCTGACAAACTTCTGCTCGATGGGCTCCAGTAGGTCCAGGGCCGGCTTGATCTCTTTCTCAGGGTCGTTTGTCTCCACTGTGGTGCTGACGATGGCGATATATTTACCCTGTGCTGCCACGTTGTGAGCAGAGGAGATCATACAAACGTAGATGTCTGGGGACAGAAAAACAAGAAGTTAATGCCTGGTGGTTTTGCCTGTTAAAAGTATTATTTAATGTCATCTGTCTGGTCAGTTGTTGTTAGACATTAGGAATGGTACATGTCATTTGGTTGAGCTTGCTGACAGAATAACACCATAAATGAATAATACACAAAGAACACTTTTTCATTATTACTTATAATTAGCCATCAGTCCCTTTTTTATTTTGAGAAATACAAAAAGGTGCTTTCCCAAGAACTGCTTTCCCTTTGACACAGCAATCAGCCATCTTTTTTTTCTTCAAGAAAAGGAGAAATGAAATACTATAAAGTCTAAGTGATCCGCTCATTTCCTGTGTGTGCTCACCATGCTTCCTGTTGACCTGATTCTGGGGGATGATGATCTGGCAAGAGTTGATGTTGTTGGTGTTGCCGACGGGGTGACTCAAGACGCAGATGACTCTGATCACCTGGCCCACTTTGGAGGCGCGGTCCATAATGTAGCTGGGGTCGCAGATCAGCTGCTTGCACCTGGCGATCTGTGGTGGGCAAACACAGCCCCAAAAAGGTCAGCGGTCAAGGGATAGGTGTAATTCCTGGAGAAGTGAAGGACAATACTGGGCCGACTGTGCGGACAATTTTTTGAGGGGTTACGAAATGTAACGAGTCAATGCAAAAACGGCCTTGTTTTGACCGACACTGAGTGACATCAAGATCACGCTGCTGTGTCACATTTGTTCTGATGTTTGACATGACGGATCACTCTCTTTGAGTTCCAATTCTGCCAATTAGTGAAACTGTTTGTTGTAATTGTTGCACGGTAAATACGGAGCACTTGCAGTAGCAATCCGGTAGGAATGAGAAGTGTTGTTGCTCACCTCTCCCTCAGACTTGACTCCCACCACCTTCCCATTCTCCACCACGATCTCGTCTATGGGCTTGTTCAACATGTACGTCCCTCCATAGATGGCACTCAGCCTGGAATGTAAAAGCCATGCGAGAGGTTACTTTCTATTATCAAAAGATATGAGCTGGCTGAAATGAAACTATGCAATATTAATAGTTTGACTAGCATGGACAGCACAGGTGTAACTAATAACAATAATGCTGTTCCATTTAAAATCCCCAGTACGCCATATCAGTGAGCCAGTGTGCACCTGAAATAGGACATTTTGACATGTGACAGCAGGCAGTTATGTCTGAATTCCATTTAGCTGTCTCAGTTTCAGGGCTCTGGAATTGTGCATGCTGGCTCACTGCCACTGGCACACTTAAATGGAACAGAGCCACCGTTAATTGTTAGTAGTAACACGTGCTTTTCTACTATGACAAGTCTAAAACTCTGCTGACAAAAGAGCCTATTGGGACACCTAAATGTCTATCCAATCCCCCCCCACAAGCTGATGTTGCAAATTACCATTAATTTGCGGTAAAAACATTAAACACTATGTATTTAGTGCTGCAATTTAAACGTCCACAGGTCCCCCAATACAAAAATCATGTTGATGGGACATTCTGAGCCTCAGTAATAAAAACTATTTTAATAGCGTGAAAGTTAAAATAATATGCCGAAGTAGCCATTAGCAGTTCCCGTTTGCAATGTACCCATGGGTGTACAGACAACTATCACTGGAGTACTCCAATACCAAAGAAAACTTAAAAACGTGATAATTCTCAGGCAAGTTCTGGAGGTATAAGGAACATCTTTCTTTCCATCATTTCTTTAGTTCCTCTGCACCCAGAGTTTTTGGAACGTTTTGGTACTACCGTAATTTTACTACTCCAAGCAGTTAAAGGTTCGTGTGCAAGCAAATATTACACATATGTGTATTACAGGAAGTCCCCTACCTGGCAAACCCTTGTGGCAGTTCTCCCAGGCCGTACAGTGGGTAGAGGTATGGGCTCTTGCCGTATCTGGCCAGAGACTCGCTGTAAAGCTTTATCCTGTTTATGGTTTCAATGCAAGATTGATCCAGGTAACTGAGTGGAGAGAGATGGAGACCATTTAAAACTCAACAAACTGTACAGTTTAACAAGGCTGGGAGACATGGTATCGCGTGCAAATTAAAAGGTATCATAAAAACACTCATCAAACAACTGGAAAGACCACTGACTCGTCTGTGCGGTAGAGGGCGAGGGAGTGGCCGGTGAAGTCCATGACGTCTCGGCCCAGTTTATAATGATCGAAAATGGTCTTCATGGTCGCCGTTTTGGGGTCGATGCCCTGAAAGGTTTTGGGGTCGTTCTCGTCAAAGTTGGCGATGAAGCTCAGGAAGTTTTTGAAGCGCCGTTTCTCAAACAAACCCATCAGACCTTTAGGAGACCGAGAGTTTAGACTTTTGAGTGTCGACCCATGTCGAAAGCAACAGAGTGAGAGTGACAAGCGAGCTTTACAACACCAATGTTTGCAGACAACCAGCAGCTGAGTGTGTTAAGGGTTAGAGCTAAACAATACAACTAATTAAAAGACAAGGACTTTGGACTTCCCCCCCCCCCCCCCCCCCGAGTGGATCTATATAAAAAGACACAAATGCATTCGAATTCACTCCAATAACTTACTAGATGCCAGGGCCTCATTCTCAGTAGAGGGGACTTTATGGATTTTGCCGGCCTTGTACACAAAGCTGCCCTCAATCACTTTGAAATCCAGGTAGCGAGTCACCTGTGTGATCAGCAGCATGCGGACCAGCTGACCTGAGAGACGGAGATGCAAACATTACTTTCACAAAAACACAAAATGAGGTTATTACTTCATTCGTGAAAACATTTATTAAATATCAACATCCCTGTCATTTTATCCCCCGCCTTTTAAACCCATTTTTAGCTGCAGTTAAGCGTTACTTGTGGTTCCTGCTGCTACTTGGAAGATATTTCAAATATTAAACTTTGTTTGAAGCATGACACTCCTTTTCTGGGGAGGGAAAATGTTCTACATACAGCACTACTACACTACTGACAAGCTACAGCTCACAGCTCTGCTAGGAAACAAAGATAATAAATAAAAAAAGTCACAGACTAAAGCAGCAGGTGTTATACAAGGTGAGTGATACCGTTGGCCATGAGGAATTTAGGGATGAGGTCCACGTTCCAATCCCGGCCTTTTCCCATCGACTCAGGGGGTTTGCCAGGGAGGTTGAAGCGCTTGTAGAGCTGTAGGGAGACACAGAACCTGACGTGACTCACAAGCTACAGCCAGCAATTTACACTTACACCAGAAGAGCGTTTCAGAAAACAAGGTAACCATTAAAAAGGGGAATTCCACTTCCTCTACTCCACGAATTGAACGCCTGTATTTTTTTCTTCATCCATTGTAGCACGCTAGCTAGCCCGTGACACGGTGGGTCTATGAACCAAAACTTCAACTTATATGATTTGTGAAGTGGACATCACTTAATTTCCTTATTAAACCTTAAACCTGTTCCCACATATCATTTGTCTGCAGTTGTTGCTTCCTTATGTCGAAATTTCAAACCAATTTGGCCTCCCAAGTGTCACGAAGTCGAGCCGGCGGGGTCAGAGATCAACTCACATCTTCGAGAGGCGTGATGGAGGCACTCTCCGCTCCGTAGTAGGAGTTGCGGTCCATGTGCAGAACCTTCTTCCCCTTCACGGACATGATGCCTGATAAAATGCATTCCTGTTGGGAGAGAACGAGACAGAAGAGAAGTGCGATCAACGGGATGCGGGGAACATTCACAGATATGGCCTTCTTTCCATCATGATTTCCAATAAACAGATGGCGTCGACGTGCAATCATTTTTGATTGTATTATAAATGAGGCAGAAGCTCTCAACAGTCCGTTGTTTTTGTTCCCCTGCTTCAATACATTAAATCCATCTGTCACACCGCCCACTTTAATCTCGCAGGAGGAATCACTCTGTGTTGCCGCCGTTTTCATATAAACGGATGAATGTGGTCCCTCGCTGGCCTTTCTGTGGCTTTTCAGCCTCTAAAACAGTAGGATTGTTAAGTATTGTTAAGATTTGATCTGTACTACTACTCTTATCGATACGGTACTTTAACGGCACTCTTATCGGTTCTTTTTGTTATGAACACACTCATATTTATAGCTAAACGGGTGAGGGTTAGGATTAGTCCTTTCAGTCTCTTTCAGGCTTGGTAATGATGAGGGGGAAATGCGCAGGTTTGCCAAAGTCTGGAATTCCTACAGACCAAAAGGCCTTAATACGATTAAAGCAGTGGGTCTGTAGATACAAGAATACACGGTGTGCATCATGTGACTGTGTGGCCTTCACTCTAAAACAAGTTTTAACAACTGAATGACTGCCTGCACTCAGGCGGTATGTGGTACAACTTGTTTCTCACATGACAAAATCAACAACGCATCGTAAATTTCACTGGGTTATGTCACATACACAACCCTTTGTGTACAGACTGTGGCCTGTAATGACCCGAGGAGTGACAGGGATCATACAATTTGGTTCTTTCAATCGGGATAAATTAGTACGACTCTCCAGAGGCCAAGAGACGGTCCACGCCTATTACATTACGGTAAATGAAGGTTCTCTCTTTACACAAGCTCACAGCTGTTCCATCAATGGTGGGCGGCTACAGTAAACAGTCTCAATCCACGTCATTTCCACATACTGAGTAACTGTGGAGAAAGATCATTTGGATGCAGCGCAAAATTGATCTGTCATGCGCTTGTATTTCCTGCTTTTTCTTATCCATACATACTTTTTCATTTGTATAAATACTCAATATTATTACTGATGTTTTTTCTTCAGACATACCAACTTTACATCCTGCAACATCCAAGCTAGCTTCTGCATAGGTGCACTCCTAAAATAACACACGCCGCGGTGAAATCCGATCACGACCATCTGTAAATGCCTGGGTTTCATCTACTGTATGATCTTGCAATGCCCTTTACTTGAGGGACATGCAGTCAGGGCTGCAGATAAATCTCTGGGGAAGACAGAGCAGGTCTGATGTGACACCGTCACTCCTTTCGGGTGACATGTGACTGAGGCCGACCTGCTGCCGCTTATATAAATACAGGCTTTGACACAGAGCCGGGGGCAGCCTAGTCATCACTCCCTCTGCCAGATAGTAGTGGCCATGCTGACAGAGAGGAAAACACACTGATCCGGTTCAAGTTCAATTTTTAACGCGCAAGACCCATAAAAATCAGACAGAGGGTGAGACGCAGCAAAGTCCGACGAGCTGGATGGATACTATCACATGATAGGACGTCACAATCACAGCATTGACGCTACTAGCTTTGATTTTACTACAGTGACATTTCCAATACACTTTCCAGTGTTTCAGGTCAAGCGTCATCTGTTTGTTGGTTAAAACAAGACATTTAGAGACTTGGGCTCTGGAAAACTGTGACTCTGACCTTTTATAAATGAACCAATTAGTTGATTAATCAAAGAAATGTATTGTTATATATACCGTACTATACAGTATAAAACTAAACTGTTTACTGTACTGCACTTATCTCTTACACAGCTGATTAAAGCTACGTGCAAAACATGTGATGAGCCTGTACAATTAGATAGGAATGTGTTGACTGAAACTTCTACATGTGCGTCTTTATTCATTATACTGCGAGTGAGGGTAATTTTGTATTGTGTCCATTTCCTTTCCTTTCACACCATTTCCTCCTTTTGAGGGGCACAAAGATGGCAGCAAATGTACAATTCTCCCTGAAGAATGTGCAAGTCATGTGATACTGTGAAAAGAATTAATAGTTTTAGGCAGCAACAGACAATTAATTTGATAATTGGATAATCTGCCAATTATTTTCTAATTTATTGGCTGACTGATTGTTGTAGTGCTGCTACATTTTTACCGAAGTAATTCAAATTCAAATTTGAAGTAAAATTTGGAATGCAGAAGTTTACTTTTGATGGAATATCATTCCACAGCACCATTGTTGGTTCTCTCTTGGGTAAGTTAAAGATTTGTCCATCACCAATATTTTCTCCACTGCAACTTGTCGTTTTGCATCGGTCATTGCTGATGGAGTGACGGGTGTAAAACCATCGCTGCAGTCAACCCACGACGTCCTCAGCCACTGAAATGCCGCCCTATCCGCTTCTCTCGTCTTCAGGCAACAACCTGCTTACTTGGGATCACCAAGTGTATCATATTGTGAACCAGACTGCATTTAGGCACAGTTTGATATCTTGGGCCAAGCCACTCCCCTCATGTGTCATTAGTAGTGGACAGATGGGGAACCCCCCCCCCCCTCCCCCGCCACGTAACCCATCAAAAATAGAATACTAACAAAGGCCTGACTAATAATCTTCATTCTAGATGTACAGGATGAATGATTGGGACATTTTAAAAATGAGATGCCGTTGGTGGCAGATAATATTCCATTCAAGAATACAGAACTAGTGCACTGTATTTATAGTATAAGTTACTTTAGGTTAAAAGATAAGGAACAAAATCAGTGGGCATTCTCTGGAGGCATGATGTAAGGTGAGTGAAAGAACACACATGGTAAGTTGAAACAGCAGTATATTGACTACAGGCCTGGTTAGAAACCTGTGACACCTGCAGAGTTACTGGCCACAGCAGGGCTAATGTTAGTGGGTAAGACAGAAGGGGAAGCTGTCAGATATACAAACTTATACGTCACTGGTTTGCATAACAGAACTAAAAACCATGTGAAACTATGCCGTGCCTCGCTCTGCAGGGCCTGAGCTTTCAGAGTACTTGTGGTGTACTTTCGGTTCCTCGGTCTTGGTGGAACCACACCCAAATGTGAGCTAAAAAGCAACAGCCTGCCCACCAAAATGTAACCAACCCCCTTTTCTGCTTTGCTCTGCACACTTTGCAACTCAGCGTTCGCTGCAGTAAATAAATGTGGGGAAAAGAAATGCTTCAACAATCGGCATTAAAACGGTGTGCTGGGGGTTCTCCAGATCGGGAACAGTCCATGAAATCGAGCGCCTGAATGAAATTTAGCGCCTTGGAGATGACAGGGAGCTGCCCATTAGCCTGCAACACGGGACGGCACAGTGTCTCCCATGTAATACCTCAGCCATGTCAAATCGACAGCGAGTCAGGAGGCCCGTCAGGAAGTATCATTTTGTCTACACATGCACGGCTGTGACACGGTTAACGCTGACGGAGTTAATTTCACGGTAAACAAATCCCAAAACATACGCGAATGGCTCATAAGCTGCCACATCAGCCGTGTGGGCTTTAAAGTGTGCAAGGTAAAACGACGCAAGAAGTTCATCTTCAAGTTACAGCCTAACAGCCTATTGCTTCCGACTGATCGCTACATAGTCCAAAGTAATCCAGCGATTTTAGATAAGCAGTCAGTCCGCTCTCCCCCTCCCCCCAAAAAAAACATCTTCTCCTTTTAATCATTAAAAGTGCAAAAGACTTCGTTAAGCGACAACTGGCTTTATTAGGCTTGTAGACGTTACAGTCTCACTCCCCATCCTGTTGAATCCGCCGCACGGACAGGCGCAGAACGGAAACTTACGGTAGCTTGAGTTAGTTAGCTACTAACCGTTATTGCTGCTTTCATCAACCGAGCGGCTACTTTTGCTAATATTACGAACAAGACTGAGACGGAGTTAACAACCGAGTTAACGGTGCGCCGAGCGCGAAAGATTAATCGGTGGAGCTGACACGTCGTTAGCAGGCTAATTAGTTCACTTCATTTAGGTCGGCTAATGTTAGCCGACTTATCATCCGCGTATAATCTTATCTTGACTGAGAAAAGCTGCCCGAACTGGCGCCCAACTTCCAAACAACCGGCTAAGAAACTGTACTTACTACATTAAGAGTCGACAGAATACTCACAAACCACAGCAGACTGAGAGTTTGAACGTATCTTGTTACAGCTACCTATATATTTCGTTAATCTTTCCAGGCACTGGTGGTAGTTTCAGATAGCATACTGCTAACACTTAGCGTTAGCTACTCTGCTTACAGTTTCCATTAACTAACAGATAGTCGGTCACTCTCGGTTAGCGGCTAAGCTAGCTACTTAGCGCTAGCCCTGCTGATTAGGCCTAGTTAGCTCAAAGCCAAACTGCTAAGTGCTAACGTCGGTAACAGGTTGCAAATCACTTCCACGCTGCCGGACCGCATAGTTTGACTCTTTCTCACCGTAAGCCCGGTGCCCAGGACGATAACGTCGTATTCTTCATTCATTTTTTCCAAATCTTGACTCTTCTGCTCCGGAATATCGGGAAAGAAGAAAATGGAGATCTGCGGGGCTGGAAATGAGAAGGGGCTGCGGTTCAGCGTCAGGCGCCTCGGGGGGCGTGGCTTCTCCGCTGTCAATCACTTGGAAGAAGAGGGACAAAGTGTCGCGTTTGAACAACGTCTTTTATGAAGCAGAGATGCAAGAGGGAGAGACATATCATAATAACTATGAAATATATATATATATGTATATATATATGTATATATAAGTGTGTGTGTGTGTATATATATGTATGTATGTATATATGTGTACATATGTGTGTGTATATATATGTATGTATATACATACATGTTTAATTTTCTGTGCCTTTCTAAAGATTCAGGTTATGTATTCAGTAAATAACATAAACACTTTTTATTACTCCCACTCTGCATGTTGAATAAATGGCCTCTCATTCAATGAAGTTTTACATATTTTTTTCTCACTTCGCAGTGTTGCCAGAGTGGGCTGGATTCTTGGTCGACACACCTGTTTAGTAAACCCAGTGACACTCATGAAGTAAGCCTCTGCATTACTCACTCAGGTCCCAAGTCAGTCGGTGTCAGCCAACAAACTAATAAGAACTGCGGCGCAGGCATTTGAAAAGGTGGACGACTGATTTTCAGGAGCCTGAAACGCGTTCGAGGCACAGACAAAACCTAAAATGCCCATTTCATACATTTACATGCATACACTCACAAGAATACACTCCACGACACCACACGTTAAGATTTATTGTAATCTACACAATGTAAATTGATCACGCGAGAATGTTTCAGGTTTCTTTTCGTAACTTACACGGGTTTACACAGAACCGATTGCAAAGCTGTGGTGTTCCTCTATGGCGTGTGCGGCGAGGCACGTTCGAGCGCTCGCACCACGTCCGGTTTCTTGGCGAGCTGCCGTGCTGTTGTGCGAGACGCGTCCTCCGAGTCTGTGAGCCCGAGCTGCAGGAGTGTCTGGGCCACATCTGCATGCTGCCCAATGCAGGCCATATGAAGAGCTGGGAAGAGCAGACGCAATAACAGGGCGGTAAGGGACCATACGGGTGTTTTAGACCATTGACAAAGCAGACCTTAAGCTCTCAGACCTTCTAGGCAGCCACTGGTTTCATTTCCTAACTTAAGAAACAGTACCTGCGCACATTTTTTCTTAGCTTTAATATACATGAATACTCATATAATAGAGACACACTTAAGATTTGACTTTAAGTTTGTCAAAAACAAAAGTATTTTATACGCTGCTTACCTGTTCTTCCCATTTTGTCCCGAACGTGAAGATCTGCCCCCAGTTCCAGCAGTGTTTTTATGGTGGATGTGTGTCCCTCCTGGAAAACACGCATTGGAATGAGGAAGGAGAGTTTAATAGCACACTGTGATTTAACAGGTGTGTTGGTAGGTTTGCGAATATTTCCATATTGCCATTTTTACTGCCGGCGCTCCTGCCTACTCTGTATAAACAACACCTATGCAATGTCTGTCCATCTTGGAAGAGGACTCGCTCCTTTGTCGCTCTTCCTTTCTTGTTTTTTAGTGGAGATTTTCCCCCTCTCTGAGTTAAGGGTATATGGATAGAGAGTGTTTCATGTTGTACTGTGGCTTGACGAGCATTGTTTGCCTAATGATCCTTCCATGACAGAGATAGTCAAGCGTAAAAGTACTTTGTGAATGACTGATGCACTACTCAAATGTAGCTTCAGTTTTAGAATTAGATAGATAGATTGTGCTTCCAAATCACGGGAGAGAAATTTGTAAATCGATGACTGCCTAATTAAAGTTCACTGCTGGTGATCACACGCGCACAGCGGGATGTAAATCAACTTACAGACATGCTGTGAGGCTGGTTGGCCTTCATCTGTGGGATCACATTACTCAGCCATAGTCATGAGCCTGGCTCCAGACCTGTGAATCGGAATCTGGATTTGCCCGCGTCTCTCACACAACTTCTAACCATTCAACTACTTCATTGAATCTAAGAGAATAACTAACCCACGAGGACTTGTGGTTGAACTGAAAAGGTGGAATGCTCTCACCTTTGCAGCATAATGCAGGGCGGTGAGCTGGACGTCAGTCGCCCTCTGGTTCACGTCCACGTTGAGGTCCCGCACCAGGAACCACAGCGCTTCGTCCTGGCCGGTGATAGCAACCTGGTGCACCGACTGAGCCCCGAGTGTGTCCGCTGCTGTTGGAGACGCCTACAGTATGCACGAGTTTAGCACGCGGCAGCACACAATAAACATCTCATTGCCTGCAAAAGCCGAGGCATCACCGCCTTGAAACGCCCTGTGTACCTGGTGCTTCTCTAACAGCAGCCTGGCCACAGAGATGTGTCCATTCCTGACGGCATCCATGAAAGGGGTGACTCCACAGCTGTCGGTGCAGTCTGAGGTGTAGCCACATCTGGAGGAAGGCCGGTGAATGTTAGACAAGTTATCTGTGAGCTGAAAAGTATGGAGCTGTATTTCCAATGGGAATCGACAAACAGGATTGTAATATGATTTTTAAAAATCTTGTCAAGCATAAGGTATACTTGATGTATATTGTCTCTTTTTTTTTTTTTTTTAAAGTCACATGTCACGACAATTATGTTCATACTTGTGGGTCTTCCCAGGCACATTTATCCTTTTAGGGCATTTTTGAGCCTGCATTTCTGAGGGAAAGGTCACAAATGACTTCCAGAGCTGCCTGAAACATTTCACAGAGTTGACTTTCCATATGATTTGTTTTGAGGGAAGCATTCCCCCCCGAACAGAATGTCAACCTACCTCTCCAGCAAGATCCTAACGCTCTCCTCACAGCCGTGCATCGCTGAATGGCGGAACAGAGGGAGAATTAGTTAGAATCTGACAATGAGCGCAAGAGGTCCCTCACACTAAACAGGAAATGACAGATATTCCTTTTGTCTTTCAGTGATCAGATAACTGTTTTAAACCGGCCCAAAGTCAGGTGCAGACATCCTGTCACATACGGTATTTCTGATTCTGACTGATCTGAGGACTGCTTTACCTGCGGTGTGCAGTGGTGTCCTGCGCGTCTTGCTCTCCGTCCTCCAGACGTCCGGCGAGACGAGCAGCAGGTGCCGTACGACCAGAGGGTCGCCCTCCCTGCACGCGATGTGGAAGGAGTTCCAGCCGTCCTTGTTTCTCAGAGCGGGGTCGGCGCCGTGGCCCAACAGCTCCTGGATCACGCCGAGGTTTCTCCGTGTGCAGGCCATCATCAGGGGAGTCCTGAGGGAGAGGAGGCAACACTGACCCCTACTCTGACCAAGTGAAATCTATGTAAATCGGCAGTCACATCACCAGCTTGCAAGCTAATACACAGAGGTATTTTCCCCCCGTATAACAAATACATAAAATAGATCAGAAAATAGAATTATTAAACATTTCATCTGGGAAAAAAATCTGTACAAACAGAAGACATTACAATCAAATGTGTAAATAGTTCATAGTAAATGATCAAATCTTAAATTAAACTTTAAACTAACTAATAAAAGAACCGAATCAAACTAGACATCATACAATAAACTGTATATTGTAAATGTGACATTCACATGGTGTATTGCATTATGAAATCTTTGCCTTTACACAAATGATGAAAGAATGAAATAGTAATAATAATAATAATAACAATAATAATAATAATATTATGTGATTCAGCCGTGTTTGTGTCCATCACGCATAATGATTAACTCTCGGTAATTCAAAATGTCTCTCCTTCGAGCCGGATTCGAACCAGCGACCTAAGGATTTCAGCGTTCAGCCACTACAGTCCTCCGCTCTACCAACTGAGCTATCGAAGGGAGCTGCTCCACCACTGATGTCAGTTTCATTTTAATACCAACAGATGGCGTAGCATGTAGACTCTTCCAATTACTTAAAGCGGTCATGCTCACCAGTCAGCCCTCTTCAGACTGTCCACCTTGGCGCCTTCCCGGAGCAGGTAGCCAACACACGCCTGGTGGCCCATGGACGCAGCTTCGTGCAGCGGCCTCTTGTAGTCGTTATTGTAGATATCGACGTCCATGCCTACCCGCTTTATTAGGTACTCCACAACGTCCAGGTGTCCCTGTCTGGCAGCGTAGTGCAGCAGGGTGTCTCCTGACCGACCGAAGTGCTTGCTGCTGACACTCTGGACCGCAGCCGAGCCGCCTGATGTTATCCGTTTCTCCAGAGAGCTTAGCTGGCCCTCCTGGGCGAGCTTCACCAGCACTTTGGAGGTGTCTTCGTCCATGCTGTGTGGAAAGGCAGCCGCATGTACACGAAGCGACTTACCGGTCAAAATAAGAAGAAAGAGTGGAGCTCAGCTGCTTGGAGACATGCTGGAGGGAAGTGTTTACCAGGGTTTTCGCAGAGGAGCAAAAATTAAGTGGCCAACCATAACCTTACACTGTTACCATCTTTCCATACGTGAAGGCATATTGTCATTATAAAATAATAGAAATAGAAATAAATAGGACATTATTGGGATACTCAGGTGCGAATTTTACATATAGCAATCTCAAAACACACACATCTTTGGTATTTTCATGTCTTTCCATCGTGAAGGAAATCGCCCAATAAGCTTAATAAATGTTAATAGATCATTGTTTGTTCCATTTTTAGATCACAATATGTCTGAATTACAAATTATTTTTTTATTTTATTTTTATTTTTTTTACCACTTGAGGACACCTAAACGTGATTAGATTGCTGTAACCTCTGTTAAAACAAAGTGCTTCACATTTCATGGGGGTACCAAGATAAAAAAAATAAATTTAAATCGTAACAATGTACTGATTTGGTGATTGTTTGGAATATTTCAAACTTGATTAACGAGCAGCTCGTCATGTGTAAGGTCACTAATGCCTCATATCCACCAGCCCAACTCGTGTGAGGGCGTCCCGACAAATGTGACGACCCAGGGATCAACTTTGGTCGTCCATTCCAGCAGAGCGACGGCCCCGGGCATTATGGGAAACGTAGTTTTTTTTTAAGACGATTGTTTTATCTCACTTATTATGACGCATAACATGTAGTAATCCTTCCTGTATTAGCATAATAAATACCACGGGTTAAATCGAGTGGTGTCAGTGTAATTTTATAGGACTTTATTTTCTAGTTTTTGTTTTCTTTAATTATTGCCTTTATAGCAGAATTTTTCTTTTTCTTTTTTTTTCAGCACCCTGCTATGATTCCCTGAAATGGGGTGAGCTAATCTGGTTTCTGGCTTAAGGACAGCGAGGAATCAGAGCGCTGGTGAACAAGATGAGTCACATCTGGAGGGGAGAGGGAGAAGAAGAAGAAGAGGAAGAAGAAGAAGGAGAAGAAGGAGAAGGGGGAAAAAAAAGAAAAAAAAAAAAAAGGTGGGAGAGGAGAAAAGTGGGATTGTTGGTGAGGGTGAGCCTCAGTCCTCAGAGGTTTTACACAACATGGACCACGATCACCAGGAATGAGACTGGCCGTAGTCACACCACGCTCCTTCTCTGGTGAGTACATTTCTGACTCTTTAAAATGTGCTTTAAAATGTGCTGCACATTCAGTGACAACTGACTTGACTGATCATTTACACATCAAACCAACAGGGATAACCCCCCCCCCCCCCACCCTCCCTCACTTTACCTCTGTCTTCCAAAGTGCACATTTACTGACAGTTTTGCTGGTATATGGTATATTGTGAAAAATGTATCTTGTATTTTGTGCTACATATGCAACACTGTTGTGTTATTAAACAGGGGAACTTTCTGTCCTGCTCCACTGAAAAAAATGTCTATGTGTAAGAAAAAAAAAAAGAAAGAAAGAAAATGTTTTTTTAACTTTTAACCTGTAAAACTGGTGGAAAATCTGCAAACGCATGATGCATGACACAGTTATATATTGTTTGAATACTTTTATGGAATTAAGGTTCATTAAGGTTTTTTGTTTTGTTTTGTTTTGTTTTTGGGGGGGGTTTGATACTGTAGCCCACGAGGGAAGTGATTTGCCTCCTTTTAGCTTGTTTAAAACATTTCTTACCTAGAACCCCCACCCCCACCCCCCAAAAAAAACAAAAACAAAAAAAACAACTGAACTCCATTTCAAATCAGGGACATTTTTCAGACCTTTTCCCTCTGAGCGAATTTCAGTCCAGAAAAAAAAGTTATCCAGGTTCGAATTTTTTTGCAGTGGGATGACATATGTGGTTTGGTTTGGACCCCCAACCCCCACCCACCACCACACTTACACACACACACACACACACACACACACACACACACACACACACACACACACACACTCAGTTACGCGCAAACTTTTAGGAACTTCTATTGATGAGGAAAAAAAACTAGTTTTCTAGCTGGTAATTAGCTGCTATATAATGAATAATTATCCATGCAGCCCCATTACTCAGTGATGTCTTGAAGGAGCCTTTCAAGAAAAAGAATGGAAGACAGAGAGAGAACCTTCTATACTGATATTTAGTCATAATAATAATAATTATAATGATAATAATTGTAATTATAATAACACATTCATTTATAAAGCACTTATACATTAACATGACACAAATGTTACAAAATACTTATATATATATATATTTTAAACATTAGTGTCATTTATATGACAAATCCTCAAAAAGAAATAAAACAAGTTGCATATATATATATATATGTATATATATATATACATATATATATGTATATGGTGGTTCCATTCTGCAAAAACATAGACAATGTGACTATGAATGCATTGGGATTGGAGAACATATCACATGTAAACTCAATACACTGTAATTCCGACAGTCTTGAGCGGATTACCGATTGCTCGAGTGCAGGCCGGAGGCAGTGTGTTTGGCAGTCCTGCCTTCTGGAAGGAGTGTATCTGAAGCTAATGGGCTCCAGATGTTCAGGGCTGCACCGGACAGCGACAAACAAACCAGTAACAAACGACACAAACGGCGCGTTGCGTTTCATTTCAGCGGCCTGCCCACGTTCAGTTGGGAGTCTTGGCAGTTTCTGAGGACAGACAGGCTGCTGCTGGTGTGGTGCTTCAGCTGACGAGCAACTCAAAGGGTGCCGTTTCCTGCTGAGGTTTCATCACTTCACACTGAACGCACGAATGAGGTCAATGAAGCCCACTGATACTTGCTTAACTCTAAGAGGAGGCAATGGAGATGGGGTGGGGGCACCAGAGAAGGACTTTGAAGCCGTGAGACATTCGAGATATGCGTTTTGCCATTGTGTAAGCCATTCCGTTGCAGTTATATAAAAGTTTAAAGGGCCGGGAGGCAAATAGAGCCCTTGTTAAAGCCCTGGCACCAGGAAGGAAGGAAGCGGTGGAAGGTTTTGGACAAAATTCAGCCGCACATGTGTCGTCCAGCGTCTCCGAGCTTCGGGCCTGAAGTGAGTTCTCTGCTGAGCAGGTCACGCTGGCAGTTTGTCACAGTCACGTCAGTATAATGCAAAATCTACGTATTCCCGTGTGTCCGTTTTTGCGTGCAAACCCGTACTGATTTCAAGTTTCGAACGTGGCCGTGGCTCTTGGAGCAGTCCAACCAATGAGTCTCAACCCAATCCATTCCACCACAATGTAAAAGACGTTCATTAAACAGAGAGCACATTTTGGCTCTGGAGGAACTTCCTTTGCCAATGAAAGTAAAGTACGGCGAAAGAAAGCAAGTGAAGTGTACACATGGAAGGGTTCAAATGTAAATATAGTGTATATGTACAAGTGTGAGAGCTGAAATAGATGTGTGGAGGCGAACATAATAAGTGTGTGAGGGTGACAATAGATGTAAATGTGAATCTGAGATTACATGGCCCCATACCAGACAAATCAATCAGCTGAATGAAACAGCCCTGCTTAGACTCTCTGTGTGGAGGCCGCTCAGCTTTGAGTCTTTTCCTCCGGGGCCGCTCACACAGCGACGAGATGCGAGGCTTGCCGGGGCCGGGAAAAAACCTGGCCGACCCGGTTGGACAAACCTGGCCCTTTAGCCACGTTCACCCGCAGTTTGTTTCGCCTTTCCTCTACGTTTGGCCCGAATCAACATCAAAGACTCTCAGCTGCGTTGACGGGCTTCTGTGTTAGCGCTTCACCGAAGGAACGGCCAAACCCTCAGCTTCTCTTGAGTGACTTAATAAGCCCTCTGTTTTTCTCTCTCTGGTGGTGTGTGTGTTGTTTGCAGATGTCGCTGGAAGCAAACATGAAATATGGCTCTCCTGAGGAAAAGTAAGTGAAAATAAACTGTAATACAAATGTAACATGCCTGATTTACGGTCGGAGGAAGTGCGTGTTCTGTTCGTGCTGATGGGCAGTGACACTAGCACGGCTGTGTCGGTGTGTGTAGTTAGTACTGGCTTCCATGCACGTGCACAAAATGTGTGTGTGCTGGGGGAGGGTGTGATGAGGTAACCAGACGACCGGGCTGAAAGGGGTTAAATTTCACGATTCCATCCAGTGTTTTTTTTAGCAGCGGTTGCAGTGCTGAATGCGAAACACTTAAAAAGGAGTTTTGCACTACACGAAAGCTGTAACCGCTGCTTTAATTTGACCTTCGAGGTTTTTTGCTCCTTGAGAAAATTGTACACGGGCTGATGAAACTGGACCCAAATGCGAACTAAAAACTTAAACTGGATCCTCGGCAGGCTCAGAATGAGTATATATATATACACCGTGGCGAATCAGTCATGGCACCTGAATGAGCAGCCCAAAAACCCCCCCCCAAAAAATGTTAAAAGTGGCCTGTGAGTGGTTGCAGGTGGGTATTTGATCCTCCGCTTCTCTTTGGTCTGCCTCACAGGCAGACTTCTGCCTGCTATGAGAACTAAACTAAACTACTCCTTCAAATGGCGATTGCGGTATTTTTGAAACCTGGGCCCTATAAATGACTAATATGCACGGGAAGTTAAGGAACTGGTCCTGTAGATCGCCTCAGCCGGCTGCAGCACAGTCCTTTGGGGCAACTGCGCCCCGTCAAAGTATGTCCACTGAAAGTTCTAACAGGCTCACATTGTTCAGTCATTTAGACCCCAATAGGGCCCAGGTTTAAAAAAATGAAAAGTTATTTGTTCAGGAAAACAGTCACTGCTTCTAAAACCTGAGCATTTGCCGCTTTTCTCAGTTTGATATGATTGGAAATTGAAGGTCTTTGGGTTTGTAGGACTGCTGGTCGGCTTTGTGGCCATTTTTCGTTTATAGTTGACGTTTTCTACATGAAACAATTGGGAGAGAAAAAATGAGGAGAGATTAAAAGTAATTATTTCATATGGAGCTGTTGATGTTTTGTGGGGTTTACTCTTTGGAAACCTGGAAAACAAACAGCAAGGCTACGTGCATAAACCTCCACGCTGCACACTGATGGGACTATGCGCTTTCACGTGCACGTGCACACACACTGGCAGCCTGACTCCTGCCTCTCCCTGTGCTCCAGTTAACCAGGTCCTCCTGGCGCTGCTGGTGCTGATGGTGTGTCTCCTCCTGCACAGTACACTGCTCAGAGCCTCCACTCGGCCCAAAGTCTCAGGTACATCCACACCAATTAATATTCCAGCAACTATCGAGCTAACACATTGAGTCTTGGACGAGTCTGGCAATGTTTTAGATTTGGCTTATAGTTTATTTGCTGCCCCAGATACTCGGTAGACCACCAAATGAGGATTAATCGCAGCTGAAAATGCACTGCAAATGTGCTATTCTTTGAGTAACGTCAGCATTTTTTTTTTTTTAAAGATGAAGCTATATATTTGTGTTTTTTTAAAGATTTACATCTTCAGTAAGGACCACAGATGCACTAACCCCCCCCCCCCCCCCCCCCCTCCTTCTCGATTCCTCTCAGATCACCGGAAGAGCCTCGGAGGCGCAGCAAGAGTCCCCGCAGCGAGAGCGTCGGGGGCGGATGATGTCATCCCCGTCATCATCTGCGCGTCGGAGGAGCACGTGGGCGCGACCATGGCAGCCATCAACAGCGTCCACAGCAACACGCGCGCCAGTGTGTTCTTCTACATCGTCACTCTCCGCGACGCCGTGAAACTGACGAGGTTGGTTGGTTTCAAAGCTCGCAGGCGTCATACTGGGGCCACCTGACGTTTCAGCATTATCGCCTCTCATGATGACTTCCATGTTTATTTGCCTAATCGGACTTGCTTTGCCCCTTCCCAGGCAGTACATCGAGAAGACCAAGCTGAAAGGCATCCGGTATAAGATACTGGAGTTTAACCCCATGGTTCTACGAGGAAAGGTGAAGCCAGATTCCTCTCGGCCTGACCTCTTGCATCCGGTGAGTCCTGGGTCTGCGGCGGCACGGACCTCGCGCACATCCTCGGACGCGGCGCTGCCCCGCTGCCTCAGTGTAGAGTCACCGTTTCACGTAACTGTGCTTTTCTTTCGCAGCTCAACTTTGTGCGCTTTTACTTACCTCTGCTTGACATCGACCACAAGAGGGTGATCTACTTAGACGATGATGTCATTGTGCAGGGTACGTACGTGATGTACTATGTATCCTAGAGATTAAGTGGTGTTAAGGTTTATGTAGGTAAAGACATGAATAATAAGCACAATATACATAATATAGTGAAGTATATAATGTTGAATATATGTGCAGTATATGTAATATTCACACACTAAAGTAGTGTGAAGTATAAATGACATAAATCAAAGAGAATACTATGGTATTGCATATAAAATAATAACAGTACATAACAATACTGCAATATATAATGGTACTATACTGGTATATAAGGCATTTCTGAATGTTTTAGTATTTTCGAATGAACGGCAAATAGACGGCACTTACTTTTCAAGTACGGGTGGGCAAGAGAAGCTGGGGATCAAACTATTAACCCTAAAGATAATAGACGACCCCCTCCACCCCCCCCCCGTACACAACAGCCAACCAAAAATGTCAAACAACAGATGCAGATGTGTCAAGTTATGTGCCTTTCATGGGTTCGCAGGTGACATCACGGATCTGTTTAATATCAAACTGAAGCCAGGTCACGCCGCTGCTTTCGCCACCGACTGTGACTTGCCCTCCACGCACGAGATGGTGCGCAGCATCGGCATGCAGGTGCATTTTTAGGCCTTTTTGTGCCATTCTTTATAGCGTCTTTCAACCTGGCGTGCATTCATGTAAGATTTGTAATGAATGCCGTGTGTTGTAAACTCATAATTACAGGATGCTCACTTTCAGGGGAGCTGATACTGGATGTAATATTCCTGGAGAGCCATTTCCTCACTTCCTAAAGACTCCGGTTTGGTAATTGAAATACGGTGTCCTCTCCTCTGAGCTCTCCCCCTAGACAACCTACATGGGCTTCCTGGACTTTAGGAAACAAGAAGTGAAAGACCTGGGCATCCACCCGAGAGACTGCTCTTTCAACCCTGGGGTGTTTGTGGCAGATGTCAGCGAGTGGAAGAAACAGAAGATCACCAAACAGCTGGAGAAATGGATGGAGGAGAATTTCAGGTAAAGCTCTGGTGAAATGTGAGCACTGACTGGCTGCAATTCTCAGTACCTCGTTTCGGGTTTCACCTGCCTGACCAGAAGCCCTCTTCCTCCTCCTCTCCACCAGGCAGAACATATACAGCAGTGCCATTGCAGGAGGCGTGGCGACTCCACCCATGCTGATAGTGTTTCATGACAAATACACAACACTGGACCCACTGTGGCACGTCAGGCACCTGGGTAAGACCACCACCCCCTGTTCACATACAGAGTCAGTTCAGTGTCAGTTCCTAAATGGCACAGCGGTATCTGAGAATTTGGTGCTAATAATACATTATAAACAAGATTAATGAAAATAAAATGGTAATTGACATATTAACAATGGAGAAATTACTTAAGATTACTTTTACAGTGCTAATTGCAAGTAATGGCTAATAATGGCCAAGTGATGTTGAAGCGGAATCATTAACTCCGTGACATGTAGACATAAAGAAATCAAACGTATTGGACCCTCAGTTTCAAAAAGCTGTCCCGTGTGTGCCCAGGCTGGAGCCCGGATGCCCGCTATTCAGAGAGCTTCCTACAGGAGGCGCGCCTGCTGCACTGGAACGGCCCATTCAAGCCGTGGAGTTACCCCGCCGTTCATTCGGATGTGTGGGAGAGGTGGTTTATCCCAGACCCCTCCGGAAGGTTCTCCTTGGTGCGACCTGAGAGCGACAGCTGAGGGTCTGGGCGGACTTGAGCGCCGGTGGAAGGTGTCGCGGGAAACGTACGATGAATTACATACTGAGGAACGTTCTTGGAAGCGAAAACGTTGTTGGTCGAACGTTGTATGCAAAACATTGCCGGCAGAGTGGCTGCTCTATATATGCTAAATACACAAAGATGTGACCAATCTGTTGTCTACGACAGACATTAGAACGTTACTTGTAGGAACGTGTTCAACGTGAATGCAAGAAACTCATGACGGAGACAAGATTTTTGTGCCTTTGTAAATTGTGTTAAGCATGATGCTAACCTGAAATGACTTCTCGGAAGTCCAATTTTCATGTTTTCGCATCTTTACTGCTACTTTCTGGCTGTATGGCAAATATGGCTTAAGTGAACAGAATACCTAACCAAGAATATATTAGTAATTGGTTACTATAATGATCGTTAAAACTGAATGATAACTGTAAAAAAAAAAAACTAATAAAATGTATAAGTAATAAGTCATATTCCTGTAGTCCTTCCTCTAGTGCCACCATGATGTTTGTAGTTTTGAATGTGGGAGACGTGGGTTCGAATCCGACCTCTTGCTATGACGCTGGATGAATTGATTGAAAGTCTTTTTCACATGTTATTTGCTGTGTATCACCCTGGTATTAATGTATGCCTTCTATGTCATATTCCGTGTATCATGATCATCTTGAGACAGTCATGATATCTGTCATGTACTATATGATGTTACACAAAAACATCTCCACTACAGATGGGGTTACTACAGTCAGGATGGCCGAGCGGTCTAAGGCGCTGCGTTCAGGTCGCAGTCTCCTCTGGAGGCGTGGGTTCGAATCCCACTTCTGACAGTTTTTAACTGTAAACCACAGCTGTTTCCTGTATTATGATAATGGTGAAGTGTAGTCAGCTGTTAAGGGACGAGCGCATGAGGAAATACAGCATTCCTAGTACAACGTCAGCCTAACGCTGTCTCCCCTTTTCATTCCGTACTTGTGAACGGCCATAAATCACAACAGTCTTTAGCCTTCATAAAGCAAGCATGCCAGAATGTGTTAGTACACAGTAGGCCTATTTGATGCTGGGTGAATTGATTGTAGGAAGCTCTTTCACATGTTATCTTCAGTGTCACTGGTATTGTTTGTTTATTGTATGCCTTCTATATCATATTCTCTGCAGTAACATACATACATGGTGATACTGTTGCGCAACAGCCTTGGAGGGGCTTTGTAGGGGCTCCGTGGTGTAACATGATATAGTACATGAGAGTACACTCTGAATCCAGCGATCTGAGTTCAAATCTTGGTCAAAAGTTGAGCCACGCTATCTCACTGCACAGTGTACTTTCATGTACTCTATCATGTTACACAGAAAAAACTCCACTGCATACAGTGGTACTTCAGTCAGGATGGCCGAGCGGTCTAAGGCGCTGCGTTCAGGTCGCAGTCTCCTCTGGAGGCGTGGGTTCGAATCCCACTTCTGACAGTTTTTCGCTGGAAACCACAGCTGTTTCTTGTATTATGATACTGGAGAAGTGTAGTCAGCTTCTTCTTGCTGAGTTCAGGGACGAGCGTATGAGGAAATACAGCATTAGCAGCCTAATGCTGTCTCCCCTTTTCATTCCGTACTTGTGAACGACCATAAATCACAACAGTCTTAGCCTTCATAAAGCAAGCATGCCAGAATGTGTTAGAATCAGAATCACGGGGGGGGGGATTATACAGTACCGGTGCTCCCATTCAAGAATAGAAAGTAGCGTGAATTTAGAAATAAATGAAATAGAACAGACATTTACAATATTTAAATGAAAACTAAAAGTAAAAAATATATACAAAAAACATATATATGTATGTATTGCTCTGTTGCGTATGTGCACTCGTGACATTCAGAGGGAGGAGTTGAACGGTCTGATGGCCACAGGCAGGAATGACTTCCTGTGTCGCTCTGTTGTGCATTTGGGTGGAATGAGTCTCCCACTGAAGCTGCTCTTGTGTCTGGGCAGTACACTATGGAGAGGATGTGCGACATTGTCCAAGATGCCCTGCAGCTTGGACAGCATCCTCCTCTCTTGACACCACCGTCAGAGAGTCCAGCTCCACCCCGACAACGTCACTGGCCTTGCGGATCAGTTTGTTGAGTCTGCTGGAGTCCGTCACCCTCAGCCTGCTGCCCCCAGCATGCAACAGCATAGGGGATAGCGCTGGCCACTCATGACTCATAGAACATCCTCAGCATGGTGAGCAGATGTAGAAGGACCTCAGCCGCCTCAGAAAACAGAGATGGCTCTGGCCCCTCCTGTAGAGGGCGTTAGTGTTCTTCGCCCAGTCCAGTTTATTGTCAATGTGGACTCCCAGGTACTTCTAAAGTACACAGTAGGCCTATTTGTGTCTGGATGAATTGATTGTAGGAACTCTTTTTCACATGTTATCTTCTGTGTCACTGGTATTGTTTGTTTATTTATCTATCTCATTGCACAGTGTACTAAATCATGACATTTTTCATGTACTATATCATGTTACACAGAAAAAACTCCACTACATACCTTGGTACTTCAGTCAGGATGGCCGAGCGGTAATTGTTCAGCCCTACCAGGAACCATGGTGGATGTGCCAGCAGACAGGGTGGATCTGCTAGGGGCTGTGGTGGATGTGGTGATAGCCAGGGTGGAGACGCTGGAGGACATACTGGATGTGCTGTGGGGCAGGGAACCGAGACCAGATGTAATGGCAGAGGGACCAGGAGTCGGAGAGGCTGGAGCCTGAGGAACATCCAGGTCCAACACTGTGGGGTCGTCTGTGATGTCAGAGAAGCCCTCATCTTCCTCCACGCCATCCTCCACGTCATGCTCTTCAATTAACTGAGCCGTCTCCTCCGAATCAGGGTGCATATCCTGCAGTGCCTGACCAGTCTGCCGGAACAGATACTGTACCCCAATGAGCTCTCCTGAAACAATAGAGGTTAAATGGATCATTTACAAAAGTTAACAAAGTGAATAAAAGATTTTAAAACCGAGTTGAATTACCAATGTGTTCACAAATGCTTACCAGTGTGACACGAGGGTGGACAGAACTCAGGTGCCACCTTCCTGCCGAACAGCTTCTCATAATTTTTGTTGACACTGTGAAGCAGGTCACCTGAGTAGCTGCGTAAAGCAGATGGGCCAGTAGACAGGGCAGCATTACCACGGTCCTGGTTCCACCTATGTAGTCCTTCCAGCAGGTATACCTGAAAATTCAGGCTGTTGGCGCTGGTCCCTAGAAATACATATTTAAATATTCAATTATGAAATCTTCGTGGACTATACAACACATGAACCAACATGTCTGACAGACACAAACCTGGTATGAAGCGGTTTAAGTGTAAGTGGAAAGACTCCAGTGATGTAGAGCCTCTGGCACATCGGTACGTGGATAACCGCACACCTCCCTTTGTGAGCTCCCCCGTTTTGGTGTAGAGAGCAACACCTGATGGATCCTGGATGCACTTGACGTGCTTTCTCTGGACATGCCAGATGTGCTCCATCCTCTCCCTGTCAAACAGGGGAACACCAAGGGAGTCGTTGCCACTGGTCCCCTTGAGCCCCCGCAGCAGCTCCTCCAGCAGCTGAGTGGTGGTCTCCTCTCCACGGGTCCTCCTGCGGCAATGGAGAGCCAGCTCCTCCCTGGATAGATGTTTACTGATGTCACCATCAGTAGGGGAAGACAGGCCCTGGGACTGAAGCTGCTGTCTTTTTGCTTCACGCAACAGAGCTAAATCAGCTGCATCCCACTCAAATATGCACGCTGACAGGCGTGACATAAAGATTGGGTACAGCTGATGAGCATCTGTTGTGCATCCCACGGCAAGTCGGCGCATGAAGTGCCAGATATCCAGCCTTATAGTAAGGTCTGGCCACCCGCTGAATCTGGCCTTGAGCTTGGTCTCCCCTGTGTCAGTGCAGCAGCCACAGTCCACGTATAAGGCAACAGGGGGATCCACACCAGCCTGCTGGTACCTCTTCACCAAGTCTGTTGCCATCATGTCCAGGCCAGCTCCCTCCTGAGCAGTCAGCACACTGATGAGTATCTGACCATACTCATTTCCCACAGAGGTGAGCCAGAGTGCTGTCCCCTTGGCTGTTCCGGCAAGCTTCTTGGTGATCTGAAGCACACAAAATGTATAGGCCTCTGTGAACATGACTCAGAATTACTGAAATACAGGCAGGAGTTAATAATATCAGTAACCTATTTCAAAGAAAAAAGATTGTCTAACCTTTTTGGTGGAATCCATTTTAAGAATGGTGCCGTAAGTCGATGTTATCCTCGCTTTGATGTCCTCCAGCCTTGTTAAAATATCCTGGCTGTAAACGGAGAGGAGCCACTTACAGCTCGGCACCACAGCAGGGTCTGGAGGCTCAGGGAATGCCATGGGCAACAGTCCTGGACGCTGGAGGAAGTCCATGCACTCTGTGGTGTACCTTGCCACGCGATGCAGCCACTCCTCTGTCTGGTTCTCCCTCAGTTGCTTTAAAACCCGCGTTGGGCTGTTACCCAGGCCTCTCTCCCGCAGAAGCCGGATCACCCGGATGTCACACGCGTACCTTGGACATAAACAGATTTATCAATAAGAATGTTTTGCATAATATCTATTTGACAAGGCAACAGAGAAAAGAGACGTTACTCACTTTTGTGTGAGGATGACCCGAAATTCTGATCTGTGAGCCAAGTCCAGTTGTGTGAGGACAGTCTGGCTCCAAGAGACGTGAGTAGACCTACATTTGGTGCAGGTTAGTGTCTCTGCCACCATATTATAGATCCTGTCCACGTCCAGGACCCGCCGTGCCCTCTTATGCAGCCCTGCTCCTGTGAGCTGGTGCTGCCCACAGGCAGAGTTGGGACAGACCACCTTCACCTTCCACAGTCTGTAGGGCATCCAGACAAGAAGTGGGTGGGCAAAAAAACGGTCTGGAGCCGGAGCCTGGTGGTACACATGGCTCGGCTGTGGTGGAAAGTACCAGAGCTTCAGGTTGTGTTGAAGCTCTAGCCTTCCTTTAGGTCCCAACTTCAGCACAGTCTTGATAATCCACTTGTGGTCCTCAGGTGGCAAGCCCTCAGACCACAAACGGGGCAGCTGAGATGGTGAGGCTTCAGCTGTCTCTGTCCTGGAGTCAGCCATCTGCGCAATAACAAAACAATGCATAAACATACTTATTACTGCTGAAAGACACTGCTGATGCTCTACACAGTATGAAATTAAAAGTTAAATGACTTACTGACACAGTGGCACACACTGGGACAGGCACTGAAGCTTGAGCAACAGTCTGAGGGTCTGGAGCCTGTTAAAGCATGGCAAAGAATATACTAAAATTCATAGCATTCACAACACAATCAAAGTGTAAGTTATTATTTCATACAGCTGCTCTACATGAAACACTGTTATTTAGCTTTCAAGTTTCATTTCTCATTTGAAAGCTTTTTAATACTAATAAAAAATGTGTGTAGAAATACAAATACTGTATTCAAAAAGTGAGTTACATCATTACTCACTGGGACAGCAATGCTGGCTGGAGAACTGGTGGGGTCAGTGACTTGGGTCTGTAAAGAATTCAGTCTAAGTAACTTGTAATAATAACACAATTTAAACAGCTGCTATTTGATCTCTATTTACCTGGGTTACTCTTCTAGCTTTGCTGAGATTTGGCTTCGCAGCAGCACCATGAGACCCCCCAAATCTTGACTTGGTAAACTGAAAGGCAACAAAGCAAAGGGCCGTGTCAAGAAAGGACTATATTGTCAAACTATCATTCAGTGAATAAAGTGTCAAATATTCAGTAACAAATCCAAATACCATTGATAAATTCAATGTTGGTTGCTGTTTATGACCCTGCACTCCCAGCACTTGTCCCACTGCTGCAGTCTGTTGCCCCACGGTGGCTTGGGCCGAACCCGGACGCACTGCTGCACTCTGTTGCCCGACAGTGGCTTGGGCCGGACCCGGACGCACTGCTGCACTCTGTTGCCCGACAGTGGCTTGGGCCGGACCCGGACGCACTGCTGCACTCTGTTGCCCGACAGTGGCTTGGGCCGGACCCGGACCCACTGCTGCAGTCTGTTGCCCCACGGTGGCAATCCTTGCTCCAGTTGGCTGTGGCATGGCAGAGTAGATACATCACTAATTAATTAACACACACACACACACACACACACACACACACACACACACACACTACTTGAGTCTTTAATTGAACAGGGTTACCTTCTGAGTATGGAATCCACACGTGCACGTCCTTGCTTGCCCAAACAAGGACGTCTGTCCATGGCACTGCATGGGACATTTGTCGATCTAAAGGTAATAGTTGTACATTTGATTGAATTGAACACATATTAAATCATTGACTTGCATTTGTGTAGTTACAGAGATCTGATGACAATGATTTGCTTATTACACGTTAACTCATAGGATCCTTTTATTGTATTTGATACAACCCTAACCCTATAGTGAGTAAAATGCATTGTGAGCGTAAATAACAATGAATACAATGTACTGTGCCATGAATATACTCATACCCTTTGACACAGCTCATACCACTTCTTTTGCCTGGGAGCCGGTCTGTTTCCCTCGCCGGCAGGCCAGGCCCCAGAGTTGGCAAACTTTCTCAAGCGTGCCATCCACTCTGAGTCTGCCATCGCTTTGTGTGATTTAGATTTCGAAGACATTGCCTTTGGTGACATAAATGCATAAACATTTTTTGAATGCCTGAAAACAACATAAGTGTTGGAACATGAAAGCAAGACCACCGCCTTGTAATATTGTTTGAAACACAGCTCATGTATTAACCTGATTTCCTTTAATAAACATGTATTCTTACAGTGTGTCGTGGGAAATATCATGAATTAGAAAGTTAGCTGTATACCTTCTCCTGCAATTACTTTGGTAATGTTTGGTAATATTAACTATGGTAAATAGCTCAGCAGTTTGACTAATCTGGCGCTTCATATAACGGATATGATATTGACGTTTTTATTATATTAGGCCTACAATCCTGTCACCTGTTCTCAGAAGGGTTAGAAGAGCCTGACTGCACATACACTAGTGATTGTGTGAGGAATATGTTTAACACTAAATGATAACCATGAAAGTATTATATGCATGAAAATTGTGTCATTTAACCGAAGTTAAAGTTAGGTACGTTAGCTGTTACAGTGTAGCTAACTACCTTGAACTTGTGTAAAACGTTGACATTATCACCATGAACGTGGCCTGGTCTATACAAATGAAAACTGTCATTGTGTGAAAACGATTGTTTATTGCACGAGCAACTCTGGCCTTAAAAAGGCTCGGAAGTCAAAAAGAACGTTAGCAAGCTAACGTACATTTACGCCTTTTTCACCGCTTTCTGCAGAATCCCGCCAATACATTCGTCTATACATCTGAATTTAAAGGATTTGGTAAAAAATATTGTTGTTGTTGAACGTGTTGCTCCCCAAATGCTGTACTAATAGCCTAACGTTACCGAAAAGCCACCGTAATAGATGACATTAGCTAAAGGCCGGCCGGCAACAACTAACGTTAGCGAAATTCCCGACAGATAACGGAGGTTTTGTAATGTTGATGACAACACGATATAACTGGTGAAATGACTTCTATACTTTAAGTCATATACAACACTGTAATAGATGTGTAAATACTCACCATGCCGCTTGAATTGGCTTTGATTTGCGTGACCGATCTCGCCCGGCTTGCGCTCTGTATTCAACTTTATTGAACGCCCCTTTCATGACACTGCGTCAACATTTCTGCGCCGTGATTAGTCAAATGTTGAAAGCCCGGGAGACACTTCTTCAACATTTCTGCGCCCTGATTAGTCAAATGTTGAAAGCCAGGGAGAATGCGCTAACAAGATTGGTCGCCGAATGTTGAAGCCACGAATCTTATAGGCCGTAATTTGTGAATGTGCGTTCAGGTCGCTGTCTCTTCTGGAGGCGTGGGTTCGAATCCCACTTCTGACAGTTTGTTGCTGGAAACCACAGCTGTTTCCTGTATTATGATACTGGAGAAGTGTAGTCATTGAAGTGAAGTAGTGATTGAAGGAGGTAGCAAAACATCAGCTGTCTACCTGCAGTTACAGCTGGAGAAAGACCGGTTGGAGTAGCACAACAAATAAGAGTTAATGGGGAAAACCTGTTTTGGTGTATGAAGATAAAATCGCTTAACATTAGATATCAAGACTGAGGAGTATTTTTATTAAAAAATGATCCAGTATATTCAATAATAAAACACTCTGGAAGGGGCCATTCTGCATGAGTACGTTGACATTTGACACTTGAAGTACATTGATACTTTCAATTGGGTATCTTAAATGCAGGACCATTACCTGCAACGCAGTATTGTGACATTGAGGTATGGTGCTTTTACTTAAGCAAAGGCTCCAAAAGGTTTCTGCCGGTCCGACATTTATGGACAGTGTCTCTCAAGCTGTCCGTTGCGGCTTGACGGCTGATCTTTGGTCCCTTTTCAAGACAATGCAATAATACTGGCCCAGTCCAACTTCATGCCTACTTGCTTCAACATGACTTTTGCTGATATTGTAATATTGCCTCTTTTTTTTTTTTTTTATTGCACACTTTCGCTTCTGCTCTTTGGCACGGCAGCAGCCAGCAGCACTCTTCTCGGAAGATCACTCTCAGCGCTCCACCTGTCTGGATGGGTTCGCTAGGGCTGGGCGATGTGTGTTAAAAGTTTCCAACCAGCCACTGCCAATATATTTGTGCAGGTGTGTGTGTGTGTGTGTGTGTGTGTGTGCGCTGCTGGGTGCCTTTAGGTTCAGCTGGCTCTCTTAGCTTTTTTTTTTTTTTTTTTTTTTTTAATAGTCTAATAAATGAATAAAATAAACTCACAAAATGTCAAGAAAGTAAGAAATACACACACATTACACCTATTTGATCCGCAGCTTGGACAGCATCCTCCTCTCTGACACCACCGTCAGAGAGTCCAGCTCCACCCCAACAACGTCACTGGCCTTGCGGATCAGTTTGTTGAGTCTGCTGGAGTCCGCCACCCTCAGCCTGCTGCCCCCAGCATGCAACAGCATAGAGGATAGCGCTGGCCACTCATGACTCATAGAACATCCTCAGCATGGTCCGGCAGATGTAGAAGGACCTCAGCCGCCTCAGAAAACAGAGACGGCTCTGGCCCTTCCTGTAGAGGGCGTTAGTGTTCTTCGCCCAGTCCAGTTTATTATCAATGTGGACTCCCAGGTACTTGTAAAGTACACAGTACGCCTATTTCTGTCTGGATGAATTGATTGTAGGAACTCTTTTTCACATGTTATCTTCTGTGTCACTGGTATTGTTTGTTTATTTATCTATCTCATTGCACAGTTTACTAAATCATGACATTTTTCATGTACTATATCATGTTACACAGAAAAAACTCCACTACATATCTTGGTACTTCAGTCAGGATGGCCGAGCGGTCTAAGGCGCTGCGTTCAGGTCGCAGTCTCCTCTGGAGGCGTGGGTTCGAATCCCACTTCTGACAGTTTGTTGCTGGAAACCACAGCTGTTTCCTGTATTATGATACTGGAGAAGTGTAGTCATTGAAGTGAAGTAGTGATTGAAGGAGGTAGCAAAACATCAGCTGTCTACCTGCAGCTACAGGTGGAGAAAGACCGGTTGGAGTAGCACAACAAATAAGAGTTAATGGGAAAACCTATTTTGGTGTATGAAGATAAAATCGCTTAACATTAGATATCAAGAGTATTTTTATTAAAAAATGATCCAGTATATTCAATAATAAAACACTCTGGAAGGGGCCATTCTGCATGAGTACGTTGACATTTGACACTTGAAGTACATTGATACTTTCAATTGGGTATCTTAAATGCAGGACCATTACCTGCAACGCAGTATTGTGACATTGAGGTATGGTGCTTTTACTTATGCAAGGGCTCCAACACGGCCACCAGAGGGCATGACAGTCCTGGAAGACTACCTCTGATGAGGACGTGATGAGCCTCTTGCCACAGAAGTGCATCAGCTGCAGCTTCTGTTCTGTTATAGATGTATTTCCAGGCAGCAGTTGGTTTCCATTCAGGTTTTATCATCTAATAACTGTCACTGCATCTCGTGTCTCACTGTGTGTGTGTGTGTGTGTGTGTGTGTGTGTGTGTGTGTGTGTTTGCTTGAGAGTTTCCTCTCTCAGAACCGCCACTCTGGATGCGACTGGACACGACCGTTGAATCAAATACTGAAATAAAACCCCTTTGCAGTAAGCGAAACTGAAAGTAAGTCTCTTTCTCCCTCGCCAAACAGCTTGCGGCCTTCGGGCCTCTGAGTGCAAGCGAGTGAGAGATAATAGTCACCTTATTTCAACAACAATACACAATGAAAAGGGGAGAGGGAAGACTCACACAGGGAGGACAACGTCCCAAAAGGTTTCTGCCGGTCCGACATTTATGGACAGTGTCTCTCAAGCTGTCCGTTGCGGCTTGACGGCTGATCTTTGGTCCCTTTTCAAGACAATGCAATAATACTGGCCCAGTCCAACTTCATGCCTACTTGCTTCGACATGACTTTTGCTGATATTGTAATATTGCCTCTTTTTTTTTTTTTTTTATTGCACACTTTCGCTTCTGCTCTTTGGCACGGCAGCAGCCAGCAGCACTCTTCTCGGAAGATCACTCTCAGCGCTCCACCTGTCTGGATGGGTTCGCTAGGGCTGGGCGACGTGTGTTGAAACTTTCCCACCGTGTGCTGCTGGGTGCCTTTAGGTTCAGCTGGCTCTCTTTGCTTTTTTTCATTTTTTTATTTTTTTTAATAGTCTAATAAATGAATAAAATAAACTCACAAAATGTCAAGAAAGTAAGAAATACACACACATTACACCTATTTGATCCGCAGCTTGGACAGCATCCTCCTCTCTGACACCACCGTCAGAGAGTCCAGCTCCACCCCAACAACGTCACTGGCCTTGCGGATCAGTTTGTTGAGTCTGCTGGAGTCCGCCACCCTCAGCCTGCTGCCCCCAGCATGCAACAGCATAGAGGATAGCGCTGGCCACTCATGACTCATAGAACATCCTCAGCATAGTGCGGCAGATGTAGAAGGACCTCAGCCGCCTCAGAAAACAGAGATGGCTCTGGCCCTTCCTGTAGAGGGCGTTAGTGTTCTTCGCCCAGTCCAGTTTATTGTCAATGTGGACTCCCAGGTACTTGTAAAGTACACAGTACGCCTATTTGAGTCTGGATGAATGGATTGTAGGAACTCTTTTTCACATGTTATCTTCTGTGTCACTGGTATTGTTTGTTTATTTATCTATCTCATTGCACAGTGTACTAAATCATGACATTTTTCATGTACTCTATCATGTTACAAAGAAAAAACTCCACTACATATCTTGGTACTTCAGTCAGGATGGCCGAGCGGTCTAAGGCGCTGCGTTCAGGTCGCAGTCTCCTCTGGAGGCGTGGGTTCGAATCCCACTTCTGACAGTTTGTTGCTGGAAACCACAGCTGTTTCCTGTATTATGATACTGGAGAAGTGTAGTCATTGAAGTGAAGTAGTGATTGAAGGAGGTAGCAAAACATCAGCTGTCTACCTGCAGTTACAGCTGGAGAAAGACCGGTTGGAGTAGCACAACAAATAAGAGTTAATGGGGAAAACCTGTTTTGGTGTATGAAGATAAAATCGCTTAACATTAGATATCAAGACTGAAAAGTATTTTTATTAAAAAATGATCCAGTACATTCAATAATAAAACACTCTGGAAGGGGCCATTCTGCATGAGTACGTTGACATTTGACACTTGAAGTACATTGATACTTTCACTTGGGTATCTTAAATGCAGGACCATTACCTGCAACGCAGTATTGTGACATTGAGGTATGGTGCTTTTACTTATGCAAGGGCTCCAACACGGCCACCAGAGGGCATGACAGTCCTGGAAGACTACCTCTGATGAGGACGTGATGAGCCTCTTGCCACAGAAGTGCATCAGCTGCAGCTTCTGTTCTGTTATAGATGTATTTCCAGGCAGCAGTTGGTTTCCATTCAGGTTTTATCATCTAATAACTGTCACTGCATCTCGTGTCTCACTGTGTGTGTGTGTGTGTGTGTGTGTGTGTGTGTGTGTGTGTGTTTGCTTGAGAGTTTCCTCTCTCAGAACCGCCACTCTGGATGCGACTGGACACGACCGTTGAATCAAATACTGAAATAAAACCCCTTTGCAGTAAGCGAAACTGAAAGTAAGTCTCTTTCTCCCTCGCCAAACAGCTTGCGGCCTTCGGGCCTCTGAGTGCAAGCGAGTGAGAGATAATAGTCACCTTATTTCAACAACAATACACAATGAAAAGGGGAGAGGGAAGACTCACACAGGGACGACAACGTCCCAAAAGGTTTCTGCCGGTCCGACATTTATGGACAGTGTCTCTCAAGCTGTCCGTTGCGGCTTGACGGCTGATCTTTGGTCCCTTTTCAAGACAATGCAATAATACTGGCCCAGTCCAACTTCATGCCTACTTGCTTCAACATGACTTTTGCTGATATTGTAATATTGCCTCTTTTTTTAAAATTTTTTTTTATTGCACACTTTCGCTTCTGCTCTTTGGCACGGCAGCAGCCAGCAGCACTCTTCTCGGAAGATCACTCTCAGCGCTCCACCTGTCTGGATGGGTTCGCTAGGGCTGGGCGACGTGTGTTGAAACTTTCCCACCGTGTGCTGCTGGGTGCCTTTAGGTTCAGCTGGCTCTCTTTGCTTTTTTTCATTTTTTTATTTTTTTTAATAGTCTAATAAATGAATAAAATAAACTCACAAAATGTCAAGAAAGTAAGAAATACACAAAAGAAGCATGATAGACCCCTGGAGATGATATTATGTGGTTGGGTACCGCTAGTTTGAATATCAGTTGAGGGGGAAACCATGTCCGCCCTGCTACTTTCTGTCAGTGTTCTTTCTTTTACGCTGTTATTGCTTATTAGTTGCCTGGCGTGGGTGTTCTCTCTTCTTATTACTGTTTCAGGAATGATGTTGTGATGTTCAAAATTCTGCGTCACAGTCCAACTGGTTCAAACATCCGTCTAGCAATCTAGGTTGAAGGTCACAGGTACTTAGCACTGTGTGTGTGTGTGTGTGTGTGTGTGTGTGCAGAGAGAGAGAGATAGGGAGTTTAAAGGATCACTCCCCTTGACCCCCTCTTGGAATCCGATGAAGGGGTTCTCTTTTTTGAACGTTGAACGTCATCGGGACGTCAGGGCTCGAGTTGAAGTTGCGTGTTGGGTGCTTACACACCACTTTGGCAGAATGCCAGGAGTTGAATGTTTCGCAGCGTCCCGAAGGACACTGGTCAAAAGATCACATGTTAAAAAGGTAATGCGCTCTGCATGGTTAGTGCCGTTCCCGAAGACGTTTGGGCAAGGCGCTTTCGTTGGAAATGCATACACGAATGTTTTGAAATAACTATATCGTGGCACTACACATACACAGGTACTGTACATACAGGTAACATACAGGTATGACTATGGGGGGGGGTGTTGTAAGTGCAACACAAATGTCTCAAAACCAAGATGGCCAACGGAAGGCCAGAAACGCTGAGCAGCTCCAGGAACACCTTGCCAATCCTTCTATAGTAGGAGACCCTTGCAGGTAAATAAAATTTGGTAACATCAAGTAACAACTAAGGAGTAATATACAACTGTTAAAATTTCCATTTTATTCATTGGTGGTCTTAAGTACATATTTCTTCAGTTGAAAACTCAAAACGCATGCTGTCCACCCGAGTGGACAATATCAATTTGCGTATATGAGTTTTAATTTGTATCATTTTTGTCCAAAAACATATAAAACACAAACATTTGTAACCCATTAAACTTTGAGTTTCAATGCCATCCTTTCTCACATATGGGGGGCCTACAGACATCAAATGAGGCCCAGTGAAGAGTCTTTATGTATGGCAAGAAATGTTTTCCCCCCACATCGTAATACAGCCTGTAATACAGAAAATGATGGATCCGGGGGGCGCCCCGGTGGCTCACCAGGTGGAGCACGTACCACATAGGCTGAGGCCTCCTCCCCACCCCCCTCTCTGCCGCTTGCACAATGGGGTTTCCTGTTCTTGTTCGGGACAACGCTGCAACTGTGACCTCATTCCAGTTTTTGGTTTTCGGAGCCCGTCGTTCCGCTGCAGTTTAAAAGTAAGCCTCGCTGTCGAACCGAGTTCTCTTGAAAGCGAACTGTCAGGCTGTAAGCTTCTCGCACATTCACTCTGGTGGTCTTGCGACACCTTCACTGACACATTCAATACGCTGGTGCTGTCGGGAAATTCCAATCGCTGCAGTGTAGCGAGTGTAAATAAAAATGGGCCGAGCACAGAGCCGTGTGGTACCCCCTTAGTTATACCTGTGTGTTATCTGTATGTACAGTACCTGTGTATATGTAGTGCCACTATATAGTTATTTCAAACATTCATGTATGCATTTCCAGCGAAGCACCTTGCCCAAACGTCTACCAGACTTGCACTAACCATGTAGAGCGCATTACCAGATTATGATCCTAGTTTTTAGCTGGAGTTCAGATTGTAGTTATTTATGACTTTACTTCTTATTTAGCTCTTTAAGTGTCCTTACTGTGTGTTGTTGTTTGTTTTTGGGATCCTATCTATGGCATTAGCTATAACAGTGGTGGCTGATCTGAGACCAGATGTTTGGGTGAGCTGGCTATACCAGCACATTGACTCCATCATGTGACCACACCCCCTGCTGCACCTTTACCGCCACTAACGCCTAACAGTGACACGATGTTGCATTGAATACACCCTGGGTGGAGAGTTTGCTGTATGCAAAAGAGCAAAACAAAAAAACAATAAAAATAAATAAATAAAGAGAGTAAATTTCACTGAATTGATGTATTTCACACGTCGCCATAGAGACACAGCAGAGGACCCAGTCATCCAGGTCTGATGCTAAAAATGTGTGTGTGAGAGAGAGAGAGAGAGAGAGAGAGGCTGTGGTCTGAGAGGAGACTATGTGTGAGACTGCACGTATGCTGTTCACAGCTGGCAGGAGGGGGCAGAGGCTCCGTCTGTGTGTGTGTGTGTGTGTGTGTGTGTGTGTGGAGTCTGGTTTATCTTTGTGTTACGCAGACTGCAGAATGTGTGACATCACTGCCCGCCCCGCCCCGACAGGTTTTCCACAGAGCTCGTTGTGTGGTAGTGGTAGTTTTGCCAAAATGTCCTTTTTTTTTTTTTTGAAAGGTTAAGACTGATGAGGCAGCAGCGGCAGCAGCAGCAGCAGCAAGTTGAGATTTTAAAAGTAAATGTGGTGGAGTATACAGTCGGAAGTGACTTCCTACAGTTGTTGCTAATAACACTAACCATAAAACGGAGGGGCCTCTAAATGGAATTCAGCCATCATTCGTTTTGTTATCTGTGCTCGTTGCAAAACACATCAAATCATATCTTTTGGCTGTCTGAGCGAAACACTGTGACGTTCTCTGACAGCAAACGTCGAGAGAATATATATCAAAATCAGAACACTTACGTTTAAACACTTATTATTACTTTACTTTTATTTTTTTCATGTTTTAGGGTGTGGGAGGCCTCTCTCGCCGGGCCTCCACCGCCTAACCTTTCACCTTTCCACTGAGCCCCCGGACCTCTCGCTGAAGCGCGCCGTTTTCCCGCCACAAGGCGCGCCTCTCCGCCGTCAGCGACTGATGCGCGGCGCCCAGGGCCCTTCCGTCTCGGAGCCTGTCGCAGAGCCGCCGGACCGCGTGCTGCAAGTTGCGGTTCTCCCGCCCCAAGGCTTTGTTTTCCCTTTTCACGACGTCGTTCCGGTCTTCCAGAGTCTTTTCCGCGACGAGCTTTTTCTCCACCACCAGGATTTCCTTCTTCAGGCCGCTGTTTCGGAGAGTCAGGGCCTTATTCTCGGCTTTCATTGACTTGTAAATTGCCTTAAAGGCCGTCCCCTTCCTCAAGTCCTCGCTGAGCTCCTGGATTTCTTGATTGAGCTCATCATTGCGTCGTTTCATGGCTACTATCCCCTCTCCCAGCGTGCAGCACTTGTCTTCAAAGTCCTCTTTATTTAGAAGCTTTGAGTAGAGCCCACTGCGTTTTTTCACGAGCTCTTTATTTTTTGCCAAGGCCAGTTTTTCTTCTGATTTCAGGGCTTTATATTTGTCGCTCATTGCTTTTCTGCTCAGGAGCTGGCCGGTAATGGCCTCGACTTGTTTCTGGATATTGCAATTGAGCCTGCTCATCTGCTCCACGCTGTTCATCCTCTCCCTGCACTCGACGTCCCAAATCTTTTGCTTGTCGTAGTCCTTGCAGAGCCTCTGGAGTTGTTGCCTTTGCCGGCCCGTGGCCTCTTCTGACGCTTTCATTCCCTCATTCATATCCTGCAGGGCCTTTTCATGCCGGAGCTCTTCGCGGGTCTCCTGAACATGTCGCCTCAGGTCGCCATTTTGCTGGCCGGCCGCGTCTTTCTCCGCTCTCAGCGCGTCGTAGGCGTCGTCCAGAGCTTTTACGTCGCGGCGCTTTTCCCTGAGCCGCCGGATTTCCTCTCGCATGCTGTCATTTTGGAGCCTCGCGGCCTCCGTCGCCTCCTTCATGGCCTGACAGACGTCCATCAGGGCGGGTTCGCGGTGCGGCCTTTTGCGGAGCTCCTCAAGTTCCTGCCGCAGCGCCTCATTGTTTTGGGTGACGGCTGCATGCTCCGCTTTGATATCGTTATAGCGGTTATTCAAGGCGACGTGAGATGCGCGTAATGTGTCCTTTAGCTCCTGGATTTCTTGTTCCATATTGTCATTGGCTTGCTCAATGGCCTCTTTTGCCACTTTCATAGCATCGCAGGTTGCATCCAATCGAATGCGATTTTGGGCCTCTTCGTAGAGCACCGTTAGGTCTTTCCTCTGCCGCTCTTTCTGGAGTTGCAGGGCGTCGAGCTGTCGGTCCACGTCCGCGCGCTCATTCTCCAAGGACCCCGCAGAGGGGATTGTCTGCTCGTTGCAGCTCATTTCTCCGCTTTCTTTGCTTTCGCTTTCTTGATGTCTCACCGCGAGCGTATTGCGGACGCACAAAGCTCTGTTGGAAGTGTTGCAGGGAAAAAATAACCACCACAGCGCAGTAACGCCAACACTGAGAGTACGCAGTATATTTGAGATCGAGTTTAAGTGAAAGTGCGTCCGGAACTCTGTGTGGTTGGTCAGGATCAGTGACTGCCAGTTGCCGATGTCACAAAGGGCAGGGAGTGGCATCGCGCGGAATGGTGCTCACGGAATGTTCCACAGCCAAATATGCACTTTTCAATGCGTTTTTTTAATTGAATGAAATGGTGAAACACTGAAGGGGAGAAAACAGAGAGACTCTCCAGGAGCTGGCCTCCCCCATGACATGTTATGCAATGAAGCTGTTTTGGCATCCTAGAACACTGGGATCCCCCTGAGTCCTGAAAACCCGTGAACCTGCCCAGTGTCTAAACTTACACCGCACTATTACAGTCGGTTATGCCCCCCCCCCCTGTATACATTCAAAGCAAATGAAAAATGACAACCAGAATCCTTCACGCAGCCACTTTTCTTCCCTGTAGGTGTGTGGAGGCTTTGCATGGATCAGCGTAATTGCGCTGTGGCTTGCTAAGGAACGCTAACCTCTTTCTCTTCTCAAATCCCAGCCCTGGCTAACACCTTCTTGCTCAAGCCAGTGACTCACTGCTTTATTCCTGTTCCAGCACAAAAAAAACCCCCACCTGACACCAGATAACTACAGAGTGTGATTCCCGAAAGCAGAATCAGAATTTATCTTGGCCAAAGGTCAAAAAAAGCCTCCTGTATTTCAGCAGAGAAACGGTGTCGCGTAGACAAAGTGCTGTCACACACTTTCAGTCAGAGCTTCGGTTCGACTCTGCTCGGACGTTCGCAGAAACAGTTTTTTACAACTGCTCTTTTCACCTTCTGGCAGGTTTTTGAATTTGGGCCGCCTTGAATTCTGGGAAACGTAGGAAAGCAATAGCCGAAGCGGAAGTACGCAAGGCGGGCTGAGAGAGAAGTAGCTGGGCGGAGGTAGATCCTGCTGTAGATGTGCCCGGTGGGTTCGAGGTAGTCTCCACACATTCGGAGAAACCAATCACAATCGTCCTTGCAGCGACTGTGCCCTTGCAAAATAGTGTACAATAGGATACCACCATTGAGGGAGAGGCCGCACTGCCCGCTCACAGTAGGTTTTGGACCATGTGGATCACAGACTAGAAGCCGAGAAGGAGCGGAGCGAGCCAAGGGCCTTGGAACCAATCTCTAGCTCTTCATTATCTGCTGCTTCGTTATCTCAGCGTCACAGCCGTAACTGTCGTCGTTCTGTGTATCTCCACCGGGCAAGTGTGCTGATGTTCTTTCATACAGACAAGTGCATCAAACCGTCGCCCCCCACCCCCCCCCCCCACCCCCGCATGGGATCATTCGGTCATAATCAAAGCAGCTCGCTCCTAGCTGCAGCCTACATTCAGCCTCTTATCCGGGCTGGCCCGCTGATAAAGTCACACGGTGTGCTGCGAGCACCGCTGAATTCACCGCGCCAATGTCACGGGACTTCACTTTTTTCGTTTGGGGCCGGGGGGGGGGGGGGGGGGTCACAGCAAAATCATTTCGCTAAGAATGTGCTACACTTAGCCAGGCTGGGTGTAGGCGGAAGAGCTACTATATACGGTACAATATATATAGAATAATACAGTAAAATGTTGCTTACACGTCAACGCGTGTGTATGATAATCCGTGTTTCTGCTTTGAGTGCTTGTACTTTTAATACGTTTTAGTAGTGCGTTTTTTTCCTGATTATCCTTTTACTTGAATACTTTTAAGCACTTTTACTTGTATTGGATGTATTTTCATTTTATGCTACTTCACGCTTCAACTGCACTCCGCTTCAGAGGATAAATATCACTTTTACTTGAGATACTTCCAGTGTTTGGAACACGAGATGATGGTGCTATGTGGCGTGTTCCCCTACTTTCTGATAAAAAAACAAATAAAAAAACATAATCATCTGCTGTTTCCCCTCTCAAAATGAATATCAGCTGCATTCCGGCACTGTCAAGTGTACATCCATGTGCGTTTGACAACACACTGTGCCCGGACGCGGTGTATCAGCGTGCTAGTTACGTAAAGGCCGGGCCTGAGCCGCGTCGTGCGTTGGAATGCAAATGTTATGACAGCGGGAAGGGGGGGGGTCAGCGTGGATCCAGAGGCCTCTGCGGACAGGTGCGTGAGGTGAGGACGGTGCGTCTGCCTTCTGTCTGTTTACCACGCAAAAGCACGATTCAAGAGGGGATAAATAGGTGTGCCATGACCCAGTGAAAAGAACATCATCGTCTGGCACCGTGACGACGCCACAGAGACCGATCACCCGCCGTCTTTAGAAGCTTTTCATGTGTTTCTTTTCGCTTGTTATTTTTGACTGTGCGGCCCACAGATCCCCCTCTCGTCGATCCTCATTTCAAAGTTAGCGGCTGTCTGCGGAACATGGGCATCTTGCTGCCGAAGATCCACATAGACTGAAAATTGGACTTTCAATATCCTAAAACTGGAAAAAAAATAAAGTCATCCAAGTGTACCCTCCTTTTAGCTCTGTTTTGGTCTCCGACACCCCCTGAGAGAAGGGTCTGGCCCTTTGGCTCGGCGGAACGCTCCGCAAGCTTCACCAGCTGGTTGCCATTAATTGTTTCATTGATTAACCATCATTGCTTTGAGCAAAAGTGCCAAACATTTGACGGTTCTAGGTTCTCAAACATGAAAATCCGCTGCTTTTCTTTGTCTTTACATTGTATGAATTGAAGGATAAAGACCTCCGGACTTGCAGGATTGCATTCGAACTGAACGTTGTGGAACATTTCACTGCTCTCAGGTTTTGTGCAGATCTTGCCGTGTATAAAATGTATACATAATGGATATGTAGTTTTTTTTTTTTCCATGAGGCAACTTGAACCAGATCTGGGCTCCTGCGAGTTTCCACCTGCAATAAGTCATCTAACGCTTTCATTGGTATGTGACATGGTTCCTGACATACATCAGACGCAGGCGGGACGACATGACATAATTCGCGCTGGTGGACTTTTTGCTGCATGTTATTTACACGGCGATAAAGCGTTAAGAGCAGAGTGATAACAGAAGTGTAAACACAGAGAAGGAATGTGCATTTCTAATTTGTATGCGGGTATGTTTCAAAAACCCTGAGGGGGGGCCTTGTAAATCACCATCTTGAGGGTGCAAGAGGCAGCACTGCCCTTCAGATAAATCTCCCATGACCCCCTGGGGTGCGCTTCGATGACGTTGGGGGACTCACAAGACACAGATTTAGGGGGGGGGGGGGGGGGGGGGGGTCAAAATTGCTGCAATAGCACCTGAGATAGCCAGAGTTTTGGTTTATAATATGGGTCAAGCTCCAAAAATACAGGATCCTACAATTCCCATCATGCAACTCAGTGGCTACTACAAGGTTCATCACTACCTTTGCCTTCGTTGACGTCAGATCGGCGCTATGCTAGCAGGTACCCACACACACACACACACACACACACACACTCCACCAAAATAGTGCAGGACTTGATTTGGAATCCCAGGCAAGATCCCCAAGTTTCCAAGACGCTGCATGTCGGGCTGAATTTCAAGGAAACTGATAACGCAGGATATATACTGTACATGGGCGGTATACCAAAGGCAAAACCTGAATAAATAAGTGGATATCATTTAGGAATAGTGAATGCAAACATTTCCATACAGGGCACAAGGCCCCCCTGAATGGTCGGAGTATAACAGTGATGTTTAGTCCCGAGGAGACTGGGAGCGCTGAGGTCCCAACGTGTGATCTCTGGCATCTCTGCCTTCCGATGAAATGCGTTTGAAACTCAGTTTGCTATTGGTTTAGGCTGTAAACCCACCCACCACCACCACCACCACCACCCTGTCCTCCGTCGCTCATTAACTCCAGTCATGTGAACTTGAACCGCTAACGTGGCTGCTGTCATATCATGCCCTGATTGTGTTTCGCAACGTTTCATTCACATTGTCCCATGCCAGCCCCCACCCACACCCCCACCCCATTACATTTGTTAGTCCTGTCATGCAATGACTTGTAATGATTGACTTCTTTGGGGATTATTGGGTCAGAACAGGTTGGCCAAGGGCACAGTAAGATCAGAAATGACATTAGAACATATTTAGCATTTTTAGGAATGCACACACACACACACACACACACACACACACTCTTAAATCATACTCCACACTCCATCACACTACAGTACAGGTCTTTATTTTACAGAGTGAAGGACATTGTCAAACAGTAACATTTTAACTACAGTTAAAGACTTTCCTTTCCTACCATCAGGTCACGTTAAAGGAGCAGTGAAAAAAGGGGGAGATAAATAGTCTTTGGTGACATACAGATATCAACATACAAAGATTTAACTTAAACACATAACTTTCTTTAAATACTTCGGCTAAATATATCTCAAATGCAGCATTTACAAGCAGAGCCCCCCCCCCACCGTCTTTCTCCCCACAAGAGACTGTCGACAAGCGCGTTTGCATTAAAGTGCTTTTCCTTTAAAGCCGTGAAAGCTCTAGAACGTTTCTACGGGGGAGGTATTAGCGGTCGTGCACAGTTTGCTCACACAGCGCGACGTGACGCAACGAACTGATGTCTCACACACACACACACACACACACACACACACACACACACACACACAGAAAGAAAAAACAGACTGGGAGCAAACACAATGCTCCAGATAAATGTCCTGATAGGCTACGTACAGCAGCTCAAGCACATACGCGCACACGTGCACCATGCGTGTGTGTCTGTGTGTGTGTGTGTGTGTGTGTGTGCGAGAAATAGTACTTTTTAAGAAGCAGAGAGATCCACCATTGTTTTAGAGCGTTTGAAAAGCCTTTTAATGATCGGTCACGAGACATTGATTAGCTCCATTACAGCAGAGAGAATGGCATGTTTTCACCTTCAGCAAGCCTTTGAACAGATTAGATTTAAGACTAAGGTACCACGGCTTATTACCCTGTGACCTCCAGCAACCCCCCCCCCCCGCTTACAGACAGAAGAGAGAAAGAGAGCCGGGACGTGGGTGAGAGTCTAAATATGAAAGGAAAGTGTTAGGCTAAAGACACGAAACTGAATCAGGAGACACAGATTAAAGCTATAAAAGAACACATTACGATATGATGTAGATCACATGCTGTAAAGTCACTTGGTTTGTCAAGTATTGCCAGGTAATTTGGTGAGTTGGAACTGACGATGACGCTCGGAGGGATGCCAAGCTTTACGCAGAGCAACAAAGGCCTACTCTCGGTCCCGACATCCGCCCACCGTTTCAGAGACCAGGAGAGAGAGAGAGAGAGAGAGAGAGAGAAAAGGAAACGTCGTGGGCATTTTATTTTGGAATGGCGCGACGCGACGTGTTTGGAATCGGGGCACTCCCACGCCTGACATTTTGGTTGCTGTGGTCTCTCATTAGAAACCCGCAATGTAACAGCAGAGCTTTTGGACGTCGTCGTCGTCGTCGTCGTCGTCTTCGTCTCAGGGCTGATTTTAAACCCAGTCAAAATACTACTGTGTGAACATGGAGCCGCTCGTGGCTGCCAGCAGAATCCTGTGTACGCTGCAGGCGACCTTTACCCATTCATTCTTTTTCAACGTTGCTGTTACTTCGTCACACCCTCGCGGCGAATGTGTTTTATTGAAAGATTGGACTCATTATGACCTCCAATTGGGCAAAACATGGTGTTTCTAAATCACAGACAATCGCCCCCCCCCAAAAAACACCTCTTTTGCTTAGAGTCCGCTGTCTGTTCCAGGTTTCTGCCCTCAAGTGCTCGTGGCGTAACGTCTGATGATTGTGATTTGGCGCTACAAAAATACAATTGGATTGGCTGTGAGAGGAAAAACACTGATTGGGTTTTCCAAAACGCCCTCAAAGTACACTTTGCTCGATTGGTCCCTTGCCCAGTGTAAACAGATTGGCACAGAATTTAAAGGTTAAAGGTTTGGTTTAACCAAAAAAAGCGAAGAAAAAAACCCCCCATATTTTCTCATTTTGTCACTTTTGGTTTTGGTTTTGAGATACAGCCACGTTTCTTTCCGGAATAAGAATCTATGTTACTCCGGAAAATCTCCCAAATATGCTGCAAGAAGAAGGGAAAAATTGTTGGGGCATGTTGTGCACATGTGCGGAAGCCACATGCCTTCATATTTAGTGTTGAGTGTGCCCCCCCCCCTCCCCTGCTGTGGCGGTACATATGACTGAAGTGATTAGGTCAGGTTTATTATACTGCTGTCAACCCAAAGTCCTGACTCGCGAGGGGAACTTATGAATCACGTGAAAGGGCTAATATTTCAGACTTGGCCTCCGCTGGGGAAAATGTGGCCCTTGGCTCCGTCACACCACTGCGCCAAGGTTCACTTCGCCACCTACTGTGTACAAGCCACTGTAATGCAACATTGATACTGATCCTTCGGGGAGCCGGTTTCTGTGCGGATTCCTTCCAGGGCGCTGACCCTCTTCTTTTCCATTTTTCAGCGTGGAGTTTATGTGGTTAAGTCCGGACTCGAAGTGCTCTTAAACTCGGGTGTAACCTAAGTGCTGTGGCTGGTTTCAAATGTAAACTGTGGTCCTGAAACACAGAGTCCTGCTGAGTGACGAATTCCCAGTTTCACTGAAAGTTCATGGAATACTCCGGGGGATGTTCGTATTGAAATTGTAGGCCTATATGAAGTTGTGAAACGACCTGGGAGTTCCAGAGCCGACAAAAAGGGGGGGGGGGGGGGGGGGGGGGGGCACAAAAAAGAGAGGTAAAAGGGTTCATTGGGCCATTTACGAGGTCTTTGGGAAGACATTGGTTTTGACAGGGCTCCGGCTCTGAGTGCAGGTTGAAATCCACATTAGGGGCTTAAGTGTTTGATCAATGAGCCGCGGGATAACCACCGCTGGGGAGGTCAGTTGGCAGACAGGTCCAGGCCACCGGATGGTGTCGAGGACAAGCCGTCATTCTTACATTAACAGGATTAAGACGTCAAACTGAGGCGCTCTTGGCTTCTTCTGAGCATTCGGGGGGTGGGGGTGGAAGGGGGCGCAAAAAAAGACTTGGACGTCCTTCAAAAGGCAAAAACGATGGTGGGAGAAGTCAAACTGGGGGTTTCAAAGACGATTCAGTCAACATTTATGAGTAGTATGATTGTCTTTTTGAGATAGATAGAAAAGTTATGGACTACATCAAACTCTAATGCAAAGACTACCAGTAACACATTAAGAGATAAATAAATGGCGATATAGATAGACTTGCTGTGGGTGTTTGGGGGTGTCAACTAACTCATCCATAACTATGGGGGCTCCTGGGGTTGATGGGGGACGAGTCTTCTCTGCCGCTCTGACCAATGAGCTGATAGAGCCGGTGGCTGAGATTCTGGACTTGGCAGGTTCCCAGGACGCAGCCCACTCTCATCAGCTGGGCATGCTGCGGGTAGTGGTGGCCACCTCGCGATCCCGAGTGGGCATGGCGTCGAGCTCTCAGCACCCTCCGCTCGATCTGTGAAGCCTCAGTGGGTCGTGCCCACCCCATGGCCGGCGAGGCCCCTCGCACTCCTGAAGCTGGTCGGCGTCTCAGGACACCGGGCAGCCATTTTGGGGATTGGCTGGGGGCTGAAGAGGGGGCGGCGATGTCAGTCTGGCTTCCTGATGCTGAGGCCGTATCCTCTCTCCGGTGGATGAGCTTGTTGAGAAGGTCCGACCTGAGGAGGAAAGAGGAATCAGGTGAAAATGGTGTCCCGGGGGTGTGTGAGTATGAACCGTCAAAAATGCACATTTCAATGTAAATGACATGTAACATGTTGCGGGGGAAAAAAATGGAGGAGAATTCCTAAACTCATGTCAAGCTCATGTTTGATGTGGTAAGAGTCTGCAGCCATGCTCGGCAGCTACTTTTGCAGGAATTTGGTCATAAATCGAAGTCTTTCGACAAATTAAAAAAAGTTTGACTTTGTGATGGCGCGAGAAGAAAAGTTCAGGGATCACCAAAGTTATTCCAATTCATCCTTAGAGGGACACATACGTGTATAGAACAGTTGTTGAGACAAAAAAACAAAAAAATGTCAACCTCATGGTGGCGCTAGAGGAAAAGTCAGGGCGTCACCAAAGTCGCAGTCAAGTAGCAGTTGTTGAGATAGTTAAGTCTGGACCAGAGTGGTGGACCGACCGACCAACACTGCCGCCCCCAACTAACCTGAATGTGCATCATTAAAGTCTCACTCGAGAAATGGAACCAACCCGTGCTCAGAGCTAGATGAGTTGGACTCAAATCAGTTTGTTTCTGGGTTTTACAAAGCTCTGTTCTGCCTCCTTTCAGTACTTAAAGTGCATCTGTCGACAAAGGGCCGGTTCATCCAAATCACAAAATGACATATTGTAGTATCTAGCAGTGCGCATAGTTCTGGTTTTACGAGCCCAGATATCAGCTTTTGAAACGTCTAGCACCATCCGAATACAATGGAGCTGAATGGAATTTGAATTGCGCTGCTCAAAGCATTGCAGAGCAACTAGGACATTGTTTCCCGAAAGATAAGATGCTTATGAACTGTTGAAATGTCACTTTTCAGTGCTTGGGCACCACAGACAAAATTCCATTTACCTCTACTGTGTTGGGGTCGAGACAGAAGGACGTCTCAAAGGATCTTAAAGCCTAAACCAAATAAAACCACCCCTTAACTTAATTAACTGAAATCTGTTTTTTTGCAGTTTGGGTGAACGGACCCTTTACACGTGGCTTTCCGAGACTGCGCATCAGACTTAATGAGCTGTTAAGATGGACGGGCTCTGTCTGCAGTGCGGTGGGCCGGCGTGGTACAGGCCGTTCAGCAAACACAGCGCCGACTCGCCCGCCATCTGTTCACTGTTTGACGACGGCGGTCGCTTTCGCACAACTTGACCCTGCAGCTCCGAGCTGAGCTGTCGCCCCGTCACCGCCGCGGAGGGTCGAGGAGAAGCAAACAGGACAGTGCTGTCGCACCTGGCAGCCCGTGAATAACGAGGACGGAAATGTTAAATGTTGCCAGGAGCTTCTTCTTTTGCGATGAGGTCTAAATACAGCGTCATGACAAACAGATCTACCGTTTGCTTTTGCTGAGTCAAAGGGGGGGGGGAAGAAAAAAAAATCTTCCACTGCATCTGGTTTGGTACTATTTTCCCATGTTCTGAGACGCCATGTTTGATCTAATTATAAAAAGGGTGTTCCGCTTGTGAAATGCTGACTGGAGTTATTTCCCTATGAACGCTCGGTCCTTACTCATGGTGAGAGGTGGAGATGTGAGACATCACAGCAGACAGGCTTCTCCCACAGCCTGCGCCGTGGTGGGGTTTGGGATTCCTCCGTGTTGAGGAGAAGCTTTCGGTTCACTCTGCCAGTTCAGCTGCTGGCTCACTGCTGGCCCGGCCTGGTAGCCTGCAGACGGCCGGCTGTCCAACAGTGGCAGCGGCTGTGTAAATAGTTGTGCGAAACGCCAGGCCACAGACGGAGGGAGGCGAGCACTATTTCCAGGACGGGCTCGGTGTGCCGTGGTGCCACATCACCAAGTTACACCCACCTGGTCTGCAGAGTGAAAGCTGCATTTGACTGCACGGGAAAAGCTGTTCACATGGGTCACAAGGCAGCAGCGGTGGCCCAGCACCAAATTGCTCTATGTCTGTTACATTTGTATGTAACACTCTCATAAGAAAAACAACAAACTGGCTATATATACTGTATTTCTGTATTAGTTTGTATATCTATTGTACCTGCATAGTGTTTTCACTGTTTTAAGGGTAGATTTAAAAATCGGTGACACGTTGTGATTCCTATTCTGACTTTATTCTTCTATCATTTGGGCCCCAGAGGGTCTGGAGCCCTGAGGGTCTGGAGCCCAGAGGCGCCACCCCGCTTTTTCCCAGGTTGGTAATCTAGCTTTGTTTGTACCGTGTTGGAGATTAGCTGCAAACCCTGCAGAGAACGGACTGTTACATAAGAAAAGCTGTCCGTTTGCTGGCCGTGACGCCTTTGACCTCTCACTCACCCCCGCCAGAGTACCTGAGTAAACGTGGTGCACTTAGGTAATTGTCTCATTTGAGCGTGAGACTAATAAAAGTGCGGACAGGAACGCGGCCTGCGTTTCGCTCGGCTCACCATCGCTCCCAGTGAAACCAATTGGACCAGCAACGGCATCTGAAGTGGCTAGCACGGCCCCCCCCAAGGACCCCATGACTGTGCTACAACAACTACTTAGAATACTTCCTGGTTAAGAGTAAGGATTATAATGTTTGCTCTCTATATATATACATAAGGTTAAATGTGTCAGGTGTTTGGACTCCAGAGGTCAAGATTTCCGATGCATCGGTTTTCTCGCTCGTCTCGCTCCATATCTTTCAGTTGAATTCAAAGACTCATCGCATAGGTGCTAGCAGTTCCCTCGGGCAAATATAAATGACATATCTCACATTGATGGCCGTGGGAAGCATGTTTAATGGAGGGCAAAGCCAAGAGCCAAGTCCAGAGTCGGCCTGCCCGGAAGCAGATCTCACATCTGATCTCACAAGACTAATTTGGCCATTAGGAGCCTAAACCCGCAACTCGAGGGTAACGGAGATCTCCATGATTGGCAGACGATCAAAGACGCCCAAGCTGCTTTGTCTTTCATTTTTCTGCCCGCTGTGCCGAGCTTAAGGGCTTTAAACTAAAATTCCTTTTGACTGGAGATGATCTCGGAGGATTTTACAGTTCGATAAAAAGGCCAAGCCCCAGTCCTTTGTGCTTGCCTTGTTTGGTTTTTCTTCTGTCAACTTCACCTCACACCATTGCTGCCTTTAAGGCGAGGAATGGAAGCCGGAGTCCACCCCACGCTGATGGCAAGCTTTCAGCTGCCGTGCCCTTCCTGCAGGAGGGAAAGCCCTCCCTAAAACCGACCGCAATCCCTGACCCTGCAGAGGTTACGTCCTCCCTCACCCTAAGGGCCGGGTTATGCTATCATTTACTCGTCGTAAACGTCAAAGAAAAGCAGCAAATACACTTCACATTTAAGAAGCCGGAACCAGAAAAACGTTTTACATTTTTGCTCCAAAAAGTGACGTAAAATAATTTAGCGGTTATCGCGACAGTTTCGCGTTGCAGCTCTATTGAAAAGCCGAGCGCCATGTTTTCAGACGGGGAGTTCTTCGACCATCTGCCGAGAACTTCTGATGGAGTACGCTGATGCCTTACCCACAACTCCAGCCTTTACCCAGAGAGGCCGGAGTTTACCGAGGGCAGCCTTAATCAGCAGTAAATATGGCACATTCGTTTGTAATCTCCCACTCGGTAACAGTGCGGGGGAGGGGGGGGGGGGGGACACTGGGCCTGCTTGTTCGGGAGCAGTTCTGCTTTCATAACCGACCTCCTCGGTCGGGAGGCGATTTTCCTTTATGCAAGCGAAACTGGACCTTGAGCTCACTTAGTGCACAGCCGGTAAATTACACACACGCACAAGTTAAAAGCCAACCGTCTGCTCTGAGGCCACATCATTGCAACGCGAGCAGACAAAACATTCACGATCACAACATCCCAGCAGGTCTTCTCCCCCCTCCCTTCCCTTTAATATATATATATATATATATATATATATATATATATACACACAGTATACATGCGTGTTCATGCCTCCGTGGCTTTCTGTGCGGAGTAGAAACCTGCTCTTTAAGGATGTGAGAGGGTGGAATTTAGGTCTTAACCATTAATCCACAGTGGAATTCTCTGCCTGCCTGTTCGCAGCTCCTCCTCAACTTCAGCCCGCCGTTGGTCAGATTGACCCCCATGGAGCCGTGCGACTGTTTAGACCGTACATACATATATATATATATATATATATAGATATATATCTCTGTGCGGTCCAAGCCAACATTCCTGTTTGCAACATGCAACGAATTAAAGGAGACACACACACACACACACACACACACACACACACACAAGAGGAGGCTTCTCTTGGGGAGATTTACAGCAGGGGCCTGGCTTCAAACATTCTGCGAGCGCACACGCGATAAGGGCGAGAGTGATGTTCTTGTTGTTCCTTGACAGGGTGTAAACATGCCGGGATTTAGATATCAAATCAAGAGGAAGGACCCAAAGTCAACTGCATGTGCCGAGCGGTTCAACAAACATGAACAAGTCAGCCCCCCCCCCCCGTGTGAGATGAATTCAGTCTGTTTCTCGGGTAAATATTATTCTAAGAGTGCCTACGTTGGAACGTCTGAACCCCACGCTGTTCAAACCTATGCTTACAAGAGTGGGTTAATGATTTAACAACAAAAACACGGCCTTTATTTGGCCTTGGAAAAGTTCGCAGCGTCCACAACATATACACGCGCAGGCTGGCGTGGTCATGTCACCGTACCCTGGTCCCGGAGGAGCAGCAGAGGCAGGACGGACGGTTTTGATGTAATAAAAGGCTTGACCGCGAATCAGCTTTACATGTCCTCCGTCTGGAAGTGCTTCCCACTTCTGGAATCTGTATTGCTAAGCCGCTTCGCTGCTAAAGCCATATTTAACTTGTTGTTTGGCTGCGGAGCCCCGGCTATTTTCCCTTACAACAACAAAAAAAAAGAAAAGAAAAAAAACCCCCCACAAGATGTTATGTAAAACGACAATGAAGGGCATGCATTGCGTGTGATCCCAGGGACGTGCAATTTCTCCTTGTTTGGAATGCGCCCGTCAGGCACTGTTACACAGCGCCTTAGTGGGATTTTTGCCGTGTCCTTATCAGGACAGAGAGGGACATCGTGGACACTAAGGACAGAACAGGGAAGGAACGACGGGCATCTGAGCTCGGACACGCTCAGCGTTCAGATAAAAACAAAATGCACAGTAGCCGTGTCCGTCGTTATCATGCCGTCAGCATGTGGTGGTAACAGGACAGCGTGTGCTCGATGGGGGAGAAGAGGGAGAATTTACTGTCCTAATAAAAGCCCGACAGGACATTTATGAGAGATGTGGAGGCACGTGGGGCAGGGGATCGACAGCGTTGTCAGAGTGAAATATATTTGTATAGACTGTGATCTACAGCAAAGGGCTTCATAAAAGTGACACTACCCAACCGCAGGCCCCCCCCCCCCCCCCCCCCCCGGTGAGTGTATTTACAATGCTGTAAATCACTGAATCAGCTTCAGGCACGTGATTTGAAGTAGTGGGATTTATTAAGATAGAGGTTCAACCCCCAGCAGATGTCCAGATGTGTTGCTGGACTGCGCCTGCTGGCTGGTCAGGGTTCAGTTTAAGTTATGCCCGCCTGGTGAGGCCGGGTACATGCTGTACAGTGACAAGGGGTAGCAGCAAACAGGGACACGCCATGCCAAGCGTGAAAGATGTACAACCGCTGACGATGACCCGTGCCGGTAATGGCCCCCCCGACAGGGAACGATGGGGGTTTTACAGTGCCGGGCAGGTGCAGTGAAGGAGGCCGGGGGCAAACACAGAGCGGATGCGGGGGTTTTCAGCAGCAGGTGTCCACCGTTCACACACACACACACACACGCACACGCAAGAGATGGCCACCTGCAGGAAAGTTCCACTCTTCTTACACCACGTTATGTTATCAGTATTAGATGCTAAGTGCTTTTCTTCCAACCCCCTTCACTCTTCACCTGCCTTACTGCAGGATCCGACACAACACCGAATGTGGATCATTTGGATTGTAAAGAACGGTCAGAGGGGCCTTCGGGGGGGGGGGGGGGGGGGGGGGGGCCCATGCCTGCCTTTGTCCAGGGCCTCCACATCCCATCACTGAGTCTCCCTCCCTCCCTCCCTCCCTCCTGTCATTAACCCAGCAGCTGTGGATCCAAAATCCACCAGAAGGGGGCATCCACACACCAACTCATCCACATTCCTCACTGCTCCCACAACAATGCAACTCCACACACGTATTGCATCGCTGGCAGGCCTCCCTCGCGCACGCATCAAAGCATGCACGCTCGGACTGCTGCAAGTCATCAAACTGGTTGTCGTGCCGTTGCCTAGTGTTTCACGCAGGGCATTGCAATTAAAAGGTCTGCCACTTAAGGGGTGGAAAAGTACAGGTGCCACGAGATCCTTTACAATAGCCCGTGCTGGTATTTCCGGGGCCGGGCTACTCATAAAGGCAAACTGGTTTTTCCCTACGGGATCACAGGGAGATTCGATCAAACAAAACCTCTATGAAACAGTTACTCATGTGACGGCTGTTGGGATCGAGATGAACCCTTGAATTGTGCTGTGAACAGCAACGAACTGCAGCGGTGACCTCCGGCGATGCAGTCAAATGTGGGTCGCCTGCAGCAAAATGCAGAACGCAGGACAGGTTTCACACGCTTGACACACACACTTTACACTTCAGCCTCCCATCTCACCCCACGGCCTCGTGATCGGCCACTTCAAACCCCCGCAGCCTTTTACTTCACAATTTACTTATGGGGAAAACTACAAAGCGCAACGGGGTCACTAGGTAAACGTGCCACAATGTTATATTAGAGAAATGCAATGGATTTCAGTTTAAATAGCTGTACTGGTTTGTTTGAATGTGAGAGGGCAATGCCTAACACTGCCAGGCAGGGCTTATCTCAAGGAGAGAGGCAAGTGTTTCACTGTATCACGGGGGAGCCTTTGGCCTTGCAGTCTCCATTATCTGCCCGACACAACACAGCACTTTCACTTTTGCACACAGTAAGTTAACCCACCCCCCCCTCCTAACACAGGCTCAGCGGCTCAGCCTTCCGGCGGCTGGGGAGCACACCTCAAGCCCCTCAAGCTGAGGCCGCTTCAGGTGTGCCGCGTTCGCGTCCAGTCGTGGCGTCTGACTGCGCGTTGTTGAACAAGTCCGCTGGGAAAATGCGACAGTTCGCCTGAAATGACTCCGCCAGAGGCCGTGGAGAGGGATGTGTTAGCTTAAAACAAGAAACGCCGACGTATTCACACGTTAAAAGAAGAAGAAAAGAAAAGAAAAACCCGCGTTCGACACGTTATTTAATATCTTATAACGCCTACGTGTGTTCATGAATATGACATTAGGCTTTAGCTCCCAGCCAAGCAGGTCAAAAGTTGCCATTAAGCGCCTGTAAGTAGGTCTTGCGGAATCATATTTAAATGAACTGTAATGCGGCTCCAGGTGCGTCTATCTTGTAAGGCTGTGTTTTTAAAAGTGCGATTCGGCCAATCAGAAGCGAGGAGCGGGTCTCCGTGCCTAATAAAGCGGGGGCCTGGTGGCCCAAGTAAGCGGTCCTACCTGTTGGGACGCTCCTCAGCCGGCAGAGCCAGCAGCTGCTGGAGGGAAACCAGGCTGATGCAATACACAGTAAGCGGGAGAAGGGACCGCATCTCCGGGCCAACTTTAACTCTGCGCCCTCTCTGGGAAGGAGGGGGCGACCACACTGGACCGGGCGAAGTTTTAAATCCCAAGGGTGGATTGGGGGGGGGGGGGGCGGGGGGGAATAAATAAACACTCAAACACTCACAAAAAAATAATAATAATAAGGAAAAAAAGAGAGAGAAAAAAAAAAAAAGGGCTCCCAGGAGCTTGATGTTTGGGTTCAGATATCCAAGCTCGGCAGAGTGGGGTGGGGGGGTTGTGGATGAATCCTTTGGAGAAAGCAGAGGCAAAACATGATCAGTGAACCTGCTGCTCACGGTCAAACGTAAAAAGCTGTGAGAGTGATTTAACTCCCATTTCATTCATTTAGAGCCTTCACTTGATGACAAGCTTTTCACAGCAAAACACGTTAAAAAAAAAAAAAAAAAAAAAAAAACCCCTCTGCTTCTAAACCTCCACTACAATAACAACCCATCACACTTCTGCACCCAAATGAAGATCTGACATTCTCCTAAAAAAAAAAAAAAAAAAAATATCCAAATATGCACAGACTCCTGTTAACTGCTACACTGGATGACTAAACCTGCTCATAACACAAGGGAAGTTAAAAGTCTTACCTTCTTGGTGTTTACAGCTCAGAATCTGGGTTTTGTTTGTTTTGTTTTGGGGGTTTTGTTTTTTTTGTTTTTATCCTCCCATGAATCCCAAACAGTGTTGGTCAAGATCAAGTTCTCCACAGTGTGAAGCTGAGCGCCTGGTGACATTGTGGGTTTAAATAGGGAGTGGGCGGAGTTCACTGACTCAAGTGCCGGTGGGCAATTTCGGAGGCAAAGGTGCTGTAATATCATGATCTCTCCCGTGCTCGGGAATGTCCCGCACTGATGTGGCTGAGAATAAAAACTACAGAAAAAAAAAAGAAAAAAAAAAAAAGCTGCTTATATAGACCATAAAGCGTGCCAGGTTTACTATAAAAAAAAAGCACAGACTTTAAACTTTAAAAGTCTGTAAGTGTGATCAAAATACTGCAGTGGCATCATAGGTGCAAATAAGAGAATCCCTGTGAGATCACTATTCAGCAGCACGGTCCCATTGGGAATATCACGCATTGTGGTGACACAGTGTGTTTTGTAAAATGCATGGAAGGTGGCTGTGAACTCACTATTGAGCACCACAGAAACACTTATCAGTCCCCACAAGGATATTGCTGATCATAGCTCAGGATGCTAAGGATTACTACTTGTCAGTATAAATGTGTATACTCAGAGGTGGGTGGAGGGGGGGGGGGTGGAAATAGCCCACATTTTCATGAATTTCTTGAGCAGTCTGTCTTCCTGACCAAACCCCCCTCCCTCTTATCTCTTATCGTCGCCGTCAGCCAAGTGCGCAAGGGCAGATAGAAAGAAGCACAGGAATCCTCACAGAATCCCCAGAAGAACCTTTTTTTTTTATACGCCCCCCCCCGTCACACCTACAGCCCCACCACCGAGCGTCGCTGGCACCCTGAGCCGGACGTTTCCTTTCACACGCAGCTTACTGGTGTCCTCTCCAGTTACTTAAGAGGCCCCTGGTGGGAAGCGGACTGCCGTGTGTGTATACATGGCTCAATTGTGTAAATTGTGCAGCAGTTGTCTTAAAAGTTGTGACTCCATCACCTTTCAGTTGTGTTTTGAAACCTGTTACAACAGATGCAGGGGCAGATATGTCACATGTCTAAACACGCGTCTTACAACTCTGTTTAATGACTCAGCTGAATCCCAATGCCGCCTGTTTCACCTCACTAGTGAGCATGTGCGTCCGAGGCCCCTCCTTCCTTTCTAACGCAATTGGCTGACGCAGCGACACACTACGAACGCATACACCTGAACCTGCCTCAAAAGCGGTTACGCAACATTCATTTTCCAAGAAAGCACGTCGAGCGGGGTTGTCAGCAGTTGAGTGGACGCCTTTCCTGGTACTGGAAAGACTCTGCGCATCCATGTGCTGGGGGAAACAACAACAGAGGCTCCATGAGGAATGTACGGATGCAATGTTTGTTGCTCGCCTTCTGACTTCAGACGCAAAAGTCATCTCAGACTCCAGTTTTTCATCCAAATAAACACCAGGCCTTGACACAGAAAGCTGGATTTCTTTCTTTTTTTTTTTTGTAAAATACAAGCAATTCCTTTTGGTTCTCTTTTGTGCGAGCTGAGCAGGGACACGTGTCACTTCCCGGTGCCCGTCTTTGTTGTTTGGATTTGGAAACACAGTGACCTCAGGGTGTCCGTTTGTACAATGTGAACCACGATCCATTTTTTTTTTTTTCTCTCTTTTTGTTTTCAGCCGTGATTAGGAAATCATCATTATCATCATATCATCAGGATGGTGAGAGGAGTCTTTGAGGATTCTGGAAATATCTTCAGAACAACGGTTTATATTTTGTGTATTTAATTTTTTCCGCTAAAATTGGATGCTTAGCTCTCTGACTCAAATGTAAGAATAATAATACATTAGAGGAACAGCCGGGGGGGGGGCTAAATATGACAAAGAATCTGACACACGTGGCCTGACATTCTTTAGAACTGCGCAGAAGAAAACACTTTAGCACTGCAAATCTTAATTGCATCGCGTACATTTTGACACATTTCCAGCAGCTGGAGAAGGAGTTTGAAATCAGTAAACGGGCCGTGACCTAAACTGTCAGCCTAAATACCAGCATTTGCGTCGGTCCTGCTAACATTCGGCAAGAAGAAATCAGCCAAAGCAAAGGCGCAAAGCCCGGTTTCGTTACGTTTTGAGCCAATACGGTCGAGCAAAGGAAGTGATATAACTACACGAAAGCATTAAACATCACAAATCCATGAGATTTAACAGTGAGACAATGCCAGGAGTGCCATGAACTCCTCACAGCTCTGTGTATTGTACTGCACACTTCTTGCCAACCGAGGGTTTTAGCCTAAATGTGCTATGTGGCCTTGCGTGTAATGTGAAGCCCCCCCCCACCCCCGTGAGTGATATTCGCTCAGGCAGGTTTGTCGGTGATGGGTGCCAACTTCTCGCGCCTCTCGCTATCATCTCACAGCTCGGCTCAGGCCTTTCTGTGATGGCCTTGCGTGGTTTCCCTCGTGGTTACAACACACCATCAGAGTTAGTGCGATTCGTCAGTGAAACAAACATCGTGGGGCTCACAGCAGTGTCGTCAGGGGTGAGTTCTGACCTTTTGACTTTCTCCCGAGACTTAGGGTTGATTCATTCACGCTGAATATCGCGTATTGACCTTCAGCCACAGCCCACAGTGGTACCTATTGGATTTTGGCTGCGATGACACAATCATTCAGGAGACATTTCCCAACACAGGCGGCCGACGGTCACTCATTCACCGCTCAGGCTCGGGCTGCGGAAACAGCTCACTCACTTCTCCACTGGTCCTGACCCGTTTATGTAAGAGTTCCCTGGCATGTGACAGCAGCCAGTGAATCGCCCCTCCGCCGGGCTTTGATCTCCCAGTGGACGAGCTGGTTTTTTACTTGGCGGCAATTAGCGAACATGAACGGGCGCTGTGTAGGGCCCAGGCCGGGCCGGGCCGACGCAGCGCAGGAGCACTGTGGCTTTGAAACTCGACTGATCAAAGAGCAGGAGGGAACCCCTGCTTGATTGCGCAGCCCTCCCTGTCTTTGAATGGGTGAGACTGGGACACCAGCCTGCTCCAAAAGGTTGCGTAAACGGTGCAAATAAGCAGCGTCGTCTCGTCAGGCGCGACAAAGGCAAACACTGACCACGGCGAAGCCAGCTGCCACGTGTACGCGTCAGCCAGAGAGCGTCTAGTCTTTAGTCGTTAGTCTTTTCAGTGACGAGCTGTATGCACAACACAACCCGGCAATCCTTGGAGCCAACGAAGCCGCTGAAAAAAATCAAATCGCGAGGATTCATCTGCAGCAAACGCTGAAGCCCTTGGTAGCCTCAATCCGCTACCTGCTAGCCACACTCCCACGCCACAAAAGGCCCATAAACAGCAGCTTGATGAGTTGAGGTGGCGTCTGATACAAAACAAATGAATCCTCAGCGGCTGAGCTGAAGGGGCTCATATAGAAACACACAACACCTGCGGGTTTGAGGAGGACTTTAAGCTCCTTCGGGACAACATCTGGTTGTCTCCCGTTTTTTTTGGGGGGGGGGACTACCAGCTCATGTATCTAAACAACAGCTTATCTGCTTAAGTGCATGTTCTTCCTGCCTCGCAGCACCTGATCTGAATGTTTTCCCAGGTGTCATGGCCGGTGATGCTAGAGTGTTCCATCCCCTGCCTCTTAACAGACCCCTTTTTTTGTCTGCCCTGTACTGTAAAACACATTTTGCATCAATATTTCTAACATTTTAGCAAGATTTGTTTTGTCTGTTTCATCATGAGCAAAATAGACCACACCTCAGGATCACACACCTCTACCCCCCCCCCCCCCCCCCCCCCCCCCCCCCCCCCGACTCCTTGCACAAATAAGTGCCGCAGTCTTTGTTGGGATTTGTCTTATGGCTATTTTAGAGTGAAATAATCCAACCTTCTCCCACTGACTCAGGTTTATTCCATCCAAGAGCCACAGTGTGGTAGTCTAATGATTGCTGCCCCCTAGTGAACCTCTCGTTACATCAGCAGAATGCAGCGTGCAGCAGCCCCTGCTGAGAGTGACTCTGTTGTGTGCGCTTCCCATGAGGAGCAGCCTGAGTTAACCTCCCAAATACAAAACCAAATGTCATTCACCAGCAGAACAAAAAAGCAAACACGCCAGGGCGTTGTCTTTGATTTTAAAATGACTGGTGCACAAGTCCATTTGGAGACATTTTCCCACTGCCGCGCTGTTAGCATCCTCTTGGGGGCTTCAGCAAACTTTATTTGCATTGCTTGTTTGAGACGGTGTACAAGCGAGTTTGTTTGAACGGCTTGTTGTCTCTGTCCGAGCCCTCTCAGTCAAGTTTGTTTGGCATGGCTGCTCACCAGTGCAGTGGTGTGTATGTGTATGTGTGTGTGTGTGTGTTTGTGTGTGTGTGTGTGTGTGTGTGTGGGAGGAGGAGGCCTCGGAGGAGGGAGCTAACGGGGCAGTGCTGGACACTGCCAGTTTTGTGGACAAACGAGGGGTTGGATTTCAGTGTGGGAAAGATGGTGGCGAAGGACACAAGTGGCTGATAACAGCAGGAGCTCCCAGAAATCACAGCGCCTGATGAAGAAAACCGAGCTTCCACGTTTGTGGCAATAGTTACTTTCCTTTTCACCATGACAATGCCCCCATGCACAAAAGCCAGGGCCATAAAGAAATGGTTTTTGGCCCGGTTGTGGTGCAGAGGCCCGACCTCAACCCCATCCAACACCTTTGAGGTGAACTAGATGAACTGCCCGTGAGTCAGGCCTTATCACTATCACTTCTCGCTAATGCTCCTGTGGCTGAATGGGAGCTAATCCCCTGCAGTCTGGTTCCAAAATCTGGTGTTACAGCGGCACCTTAATGCCCGTGGTTTGGGAATAAAAATGGAAAAACATAGTGGGATTGACTACAGCGCCACAGATCCATCATACAGAGATGAATGGCTTCCTTGATATTGCGGTTAGAACATCCCACTGATGTCTCCAGGCTAAAAGGTCCCAAACCTGCCTGCTTTGTTCGCTCTGTTGTACATCTGAACACATTCATGCAAATCTGGGTTGAGAGCGTTTTTCTTTTAGCGTTGAATCACGCCGCACTTTGATTGTTAGTCCACTTTCATTCCAAATGTGACAACCACGCTGAGGCAGATTGGCAGTCAAAGTGAGACCACGTGACGCACGAGAGACAATCTTCGTCGGACAAATGAGAAGCTGAATTCACTGGCAATAGCGTGCACCTTTTCAGTGCGCTCAGAGGTCTGGCTGTCACGGCCTTACTTGGCGTGGTGTGACCATTATCTTATGTAGGCTAATGTTACCAAACTTAAGCCAGAAGAATTAGAATTATGGATGTTTTGCTTTCATTTTGAACTGAAACTGACTGTTGCTTCCTCGGTTACGAACATTTGAAAAGGATTTGAAGCCAGGTCTTTAAAGTCAATTCTAAATGGAATCCGTTTGATACTGCTCACGAGGAGGTTATTTAACAGAAAGCCACTTGGGAGATGCATTATGGGAAGTTTAGGATCCAGAGCGTCACCCATACAAGGGATGAGCATGTGCCTCTGCTGGGGGACCGCTTTAAATGTTGTTTACTTGGATAAATTATATATATATATATATATAATGCTTTTTTTTTTTCCTATAAAACTTGCAATACAATACAATACTTTGTACTTTTATGGCATAGGAGACTGACACTGTCATAGTTTTCTATCTGTGGTCATCTTCCTTGGGTGTTATGGGTAAAAACACATTAGTTACAAATCAGGATTTACAGCGGTTTACTGTATACACAGTCTTTTGCCACATTGCCTTTGCGTGGGCAGAAATAGAGGAGCTCCGGTTACAGCAGGGAGATACATGAGACAGGGCAGTCTGTGTGTTTGCACGCAGTTTGTCATCCACCACAAAATATAGTGCGTATACCTGCATGAGTGGAACTCAGCGGAGTGACAGCATCAAATGAAAGCGCCGCTGTGACTCTTTGGGGAGTGAAACTAATGGGTGCAATGCCTGCTCAATGAGGCGTCTTCATGCGCCACGCTTCACTGAAGGGAAGTCCACTGAATAGCCCCATGAAGAGCAGCGATGTGCTCGAGGCCTTCAAAACCACTTCCTGTCTGTTGGTTAGTCGACAGGAAGTCACATGGTCGCTGCATCCTGCCGAGAGTGGCTTTGTGCTCTGATTGGGCTGCTTGTGTTAACTAGACAGAATCAGTGACGGGACAGCTTTCTTCTTCTTCTTCTTCTTCTTCTTCTTCTTCTTCTTCTTCTTCTTCTTCTTCTTTCTTCTTCTTTAATAAAAGGTGACAAACAAGAAAAAAAAAAAAACATGAGATGAAAAATCTACCAAGTGAGCGTAGCTCTGCACTTGCATGGTTGTCTCACACGTCTTCCTGCCTATGCTGCTTTCGGTGCATGTTGGAAAATCTGCATTACAACACGAGTGCATGTGAATGATCCCACAAAATCACAAGTGTGGGTAAAAAGTCTGGATTAGTGAGAGCTCAGAGTTTCTAGATGGCGTATTTTGTGCGCTGTGACACTAGAAAAAAAAAAAACCCCACCGACACAAAACAAGTGATTAGTTTTAGGTCGACATCAAGATTTCCACGTCCAACATGTTGATACACACCGTTTCCCCCTGTTTCCAGTCGCGATGCTAAGCTAAGCTAACCAGCTGCTAGCTGTAATTTGTGAATCACTATTTCAATAAAACAACTTCATTACTGTGTGTATCCTTGTCCCGAGGGGAGTCTGGGAGAGACTGAGCTGCTCTTGTCTTTGTCTTTATCTCTCTTTCTCACCCGCTGTCTGCCTCTCTGGCGACGTGTCAAGTGTGGTTCAAGGTTAAGATACAGTCAAACGTCAACTGCGAGAATCTAAACCACAGTGGCGACCTCAGCGCGAATCCCCGAAAAACAGCATTCACAGACGGGCTTTGAGGTGCATGTTATCGCCCGCTAACAACGGCTTCGGCTTGTCAGAAGCCGTGTTTATCAAAGAGCGGGGGGTGTCCTCCGCTCGCTCAGGCCCGAGTCTCAGATAACGTGCGTGAGAGAGGAGGGAGACAAGTTGTTACTGAAAGCGTTGGGAAAAACAGAGCTCTTAAGAGAAAAATGTGACGTCTCATGCGCAGGATTGTTTTCAACCAGAGACTGATAAGCACTTTGGGTCAAAGGGCAGAGTGCAGGAAGTGTTGGAATTCTCTCGATGCCGTTACAGTGCTGACAGCCAAGGACAGGCCACGCGGATGCGGGCCACCAGGCCTTCCTCACATCCCACTGACACGTTATCTGCTTATCCAAAGTGACACTGCAGCATCATGCCATGCTTTTCTCTAGCCCTTTTTCCTGATAATCTACTATATTTTCCTCACTGAGGTTGCTCTGCTTGCTCACTAAAGGCTGCAACCAGAATGAGGATTGTCAGCGGGGAAAATATCTGTGATAAAAGAGATGAATGTTCGGGAGTTTGGGAAATCGTTTGGCTACAGAAACTTGGATTAATGCTGCCCAAGCTGTTTGGTGAAATCTATCTCATTGACATTTTATGTTTCTTGAAGCTGTAAAAGGATGGTCCATTAACTAAAGTGGTCTGGCTCTGCGGCTGTGTGTTTGGACGTCTATAAAACTTCCACTTAATGGCTGAATTTTAATTCCGAACTATGCTTTTTAAATGGCTACATGTTTCCGACACATCACCCCTCCCAGTCTACTAATTCCCCTCAGCAAAACTTAAGCGGAGCTACACGGCCCACATTAGAGCTGGATCTTTCACGCCACAAACAGAATATATTACAGTTGAACTTTCACAGACTTAAACCCAACCACATGCGCTCAAACAAATCAATTAGACAGAGGACTGCGGAATTTGTCCCCTATCACTCACATTGAAATTGCTGCAGGAGGGGATTTCTTCACAGCACAGTACAGAGAGCTGGAATGATTCGCAGTGGCCGCTAACTCTCTCAACCTACATATGTGTACGTGAGTGCTGTTTTAAGATAGACTTGAAAACAAAATTTGAACTCACCCTTTAGCCTTAGCTAGTATACTTTCATTATGTAGAAACACAAACAACACATTGAACAAAATGATCAATGCAGTCTGCACGCAAAAAAAAAAACCACCCACCCTGCAAAATCAGGACCATGCTCGAGGACAAACAAACATACACCACTTGACCTACCTACTAAACAACCACCACAAACTGTGGGTTCAGGACCCCCCCCCCCTCTCTCTCTCTCTAAAACACAGCGGGCAAAGAGATCATTCATCCCATCCAGCTGAAGGTCAGACTCGCAATAGCCCCTGTGGTGGACATTCCTGCCATGCTGCTCCTCCCTGTATGTACCACAGAAAGAAAGGGTTCAAACTGCATGAGGTGCAGGTTTCCTTGGTTGAGCAAGGGCTAATTGTCTAACCCACATTCCCAATTAAAAGGGCCCTCTTTTGGATTAACAGAATTCTGGCATTAATTATCCATCTTTACTTTATCAAATAAGTGGTAAAAAAATAATAATTTAAAAATCACCAGATTTAACCCAAGGAACAATCAAATGCCTGACGTTTGAAAAGCAATTTTCTTCATGGGATAATAAATTATTTGTTGTTATCAATTCACTAATTCTGCGCAGCCCTGAAGTAATATTTCCAGTGGATTGTTTTGTGGGTCCTCCTCAGTTCAGGGCTCCTAGAATCGTCACCACCTTTTACCCCTCTTGCGACTGTACTGCGGGGTTTAGACTTTTGGCCCCTGAGCTGGTTTGGCTCCTCACATGGGACATTCCTGCCGAGCAGCCCCTCCCTGGAAGTCCCTCAGTGCGCAGACTCGCGACTCTCCGCTGTCAGGGCAAGGCAGACTGACAGTATGGCGGCGGGGTGCAGCTGGAAGGATGCTACTGTCGCCAGTGATGTGTCTGTCGCCGGTAGGACGTAAATGGACTATTGACGGCGAAAAGAGAAGAGGATTTAGCGAGAAAGGCTTGTCGCCGTGAGCTCCAAAGATGGCCAGGCTCGCCGACTACTTTTTAGTGGTCGGTTACGACCTCGACAAGCGAGGTGGGTGCTTGAGTTAGCCTGCTAGCTTTAACGGCGTATTATTAGCTGTGGGTAAACTGGAGGCGGGGAGGGAGGCGGGGACGGGCCGGGCCGCCACTCACAACTGGCCGTGGCGAGGCACTGTCAGCTGGCAGTTAGCCGTCAACTCTGGGCCGGGGACGCGCAGGCCTCACGGGATTAGTGTACTTAAATGCTAGCATGTCAGCTGGTGTCCCGCATTTCTGACGGGGGCGCTAGCTGAATGCACAACTCCATTGCAATACCTAACTTCCAGACGTGTTTTTAGCTTTAGCAAAACAAATGGTCGTACTCTGTTGACAGCAAACTTGGGCTAACTTTATTTGCTAAGAGCTAACGTTAGCCGGGCTAGCTCTGAGGGGGGCTGGCTGCTTGGTCGGCTGTGACCTAAGACGGATTTATTCACTCGTTTCACAGTTTCAGCTGCATCCTCCCAAGTTGCCTCTCATTAACATATGCTACAAGTGCAACGGTCGCCATTTAAAAAGCGGCATTTGTGAAGCAGGACTGTCTGCTGGACAGCGGGTTGTCAGTGATGTGGCTGCAGGGTCCTGAGCAGCAACTTGGGACAGCCAGACCACGAAAGTCCTGCTGATTTCCGCTTGGACTTGATGCTGAGCGTGATTTTTTAAACTGGAAATCGATGCTTCTCCTCGGCGGAGTTGCTGATTGTTTTCTTTGTCTGTGTTTTGTGTGGATTAACCCAGATGGCTTTGCCCCTCCCTGAGCCCCCTCGGACCGGAGCTCTGTTCCCTTGTGTTGTTGGGACGGGGTTTGGACCGTTATCTGAGCCCCCCCCCCCCCCCCCCTCCCTTCAGCCTGAGCCTTGGCCTAGATATGTGCAGTATAATGGCCCGTTTAATCATGAAATATTCAACCCGCCCATCCGATGGAAGCATGCAGCTTGTAACGTGGTAGAGTCTTTTATTTAGAGTGGATTTTTGCCTATGATTTATTCAGAAGAGGCAAATTGTGACATGACAAGCCCTCTGCAGCTAGAAGCAGGCAGAGAACTGGCTTTCATCCTGGTGACGCTGGAGCAACCTACATCACTTATTTGATTGCACTCATTGCATCTTGTATTTTTTTTTTCCAGGGAGTGTGGGGGGGGAGTGGGTGAATACAGGATGTTATAACGTGGACACTGCAAACGCTGCAGAAACTCTCCTTCCTGCCTGAGTGCGATGCAGAGCCGAGCAAGCCTGTAAAAAAAAAAAAAAAAGCATCTGGGAACCAGACAATAAAGCCACAATGGCTTTTAATGGATCAAGGCTCCCATGCCTTGTAAAACCAAACACTTAAGGGTGATGATGATTGTTGGCGTTGCCCCACTACTGCTGCCTTACTGTTTACAGTAACTTTACTCCATGCTAAAGTTTCTAGGTGGAGCCATGTTGTTGTGTTAGACATCTCCAGTAGCTGCAATGAGATTACTCCCATCATTATCATCATCATCGTCAGCATCATCAGCATCATTCGACGGCATCCATCATTAACCTCCTAAGTACACCCTCTGCAGTCAGATCAATGCTTCTGCGCAGTCTTTGCTTTTGATGCTCGTCTAGTTTGTCTGGTGACAGCAAGTTACCATTTTTAGCGCTTTTAATATTGTACATGTGGACATGTTACTCTTGAAAGCCCACCATTCAATAATCAATGTCTGCAACAGTGTCAGTAGTAGATTTCAGAGAGGGGGGTCGACGTTATGGAGTCTGACGATCCAAATTCTTGCGCATGTGTACATAATTTTAGGTTGTATTTTAATTTTTCCTGCCGTGGTGCTGCTGGCACTAAGTGACTGTAAAGGGAAACACTTGGCTACAAATCAAGAATGAATGGTCCTCGATCATAAGAATACCAGGAATTCTGAAGCGCAGGAGAGTTTCCTCTTGTGTCTAAATATTTCATGCATCCGGTCTACGTGTGTGTGTGTGTTTGCTGGTTGTCACTCAGTCAGTGGAATGTTTTGTAAGCGTGGGCACTGACAGGTTTTCAGGGCTGACATCATCGCAGCTCATCTGCTGCTCAGAGCGCTGTCACCAACAGAAACCCTGTGGGTGTTTACAAACCGAACATCCTGCAGGCGGAACTGTTTCTTACAGACTTTTCAACGATTTTAGATGGAGTTCTTGTTCCTGGTTCACTTTTAAATACACAGAGACAGTTTGGCAGTCTTAACAGATGCTAACCCCAGGGCAGAGCCTCAAAGCTTCCATTCACCCTCTCAGTTTGTCTGTGAGGTGTCAGGTTGCTTACATTGTGTTCAGCCTAGATGCTTAGATACTATCAGTGGATCTTACTTAGAGCCAAGATGGCTGCTTGTCGGTGGGGAAGAATCCATAGTTGACGGGGTGTGGTCCTCCTTGCAAGGGTCTCTTGAGAAACTCCACAGCATGTCACTGTGTTTTGACAGCGGTTCCTCCACTGCGCTGGGGACCCAGCAGCTAAATGGATACGCAGTCTGAGGCCCAAACAGGAAACTGGGGAGAGGGCCCGAGGGAGACTGGTGTTTAGAGCGAGAATCCAGATTTTCTCCCCGTGCGTGTCTGAAAACCAAGAAAGGGGCGTGTGTTTGTGTGCGTTCAACTGTGTGAGGCGGTCTCATTCAAGACAGTAAAGAGACACACATGCACTCACACACAAACACAAACACAAACGCTAACATACAGGCTCTATTGTTGTTCCATCTGTGTGGCTCTGGCGGTGCAGTTTGAGGGTGTTGGTCATTTCTACGGCGGCAGGATGGTTGTTTTCAGGCTGGAGTGACAGCCAGAGCCCAGCTTCTTCTACACACACACCCCTACGGCTTGCAGTCAAGCCAGGACCATTCATAACATTAGAGGGCCGGCGAGGGCACAAAGAGGTGCACACAGGGCGGACTGAGCAGGCTGTTGTGTTTGCAAATCTCAGGTTGTCTCTGTCGCTGTCATACAGTGTTGTAAGAATTAAGGGTGCTATGACACCGTACTAAACCAAACCAAAGCCGTCAAGCAGTGTGCCGCAACTCTTGCCTGGATTGTGGTGTCAGCTGTGTAAGCCAAATAGTTTCACATTTCACTTCTGACACCAGTTTTATGGCCAGCTTTGTCACTTTGACTCAGATTTGAGTTAACGTAGTGACGCCAGACTGATTGGCGGTGATGCGTGTATTCAGCTGTAGTGGCTTGGAATCAGAAATCAAAAACTGGCTTTTATTTTATGTTCAGATTCGTACTCATTTTTACATATTCTTTCATTAGGTAGGTCCCAATTGAAATCATGTTTTTGTTCCAATTCTAGCTAGGCATGGCTGCTTGTGTTTAGACAACATTTAACTTGAAAACCTGTAGAAAAACATGTTATGCAAAGTCACGTATAGGAAATGTCAAATGACAACCAGCCCTACCTATGACAGAGCCAGAGTTCAGGCTGTATCTGTTCCTGTTCAGCAACTAGATATGTTAATAAATCACTTTCAATGCAGGATGTGTTGGGGTTGGGCAATAGGACCATATGCACCATGAAGATTTTGCTATACCATTTATATTGCGGTAGCTCCTCCTCCTCTGGTATGAAGCCATTGTTGGCAATGTTGGAAATAAGTGAGCAGGACTGCTCTATGGCAATATTAAATGTTGGATCAGTGTGATCAAGTAACTTTTTTTGTATTTTGATTTGTAAGGTGTTTGTAAGGATGTTTGATGTCACAAACAGTAGAGAGATGACAGGAAATGAGGGAAACAGTTATATGCCCAACAACAAATCACGTTGCAGTTTGTGGTTGGCGCCTCAAACCCCTGGACCACCAAGATGTCTTACGGCAGGATACATTTGGCACTATTGAACATTCATGAAATACTTGATTCACACTGTCGCTGTAGTATTGAAGTAGGGATTTCCGTTAGCGTGACAAAGCTGTGATTTCATGGGGTGCTCACAGGTGCATTCAGTGTGACTGCAAGCGAAGGTCTACATGAGGCTACATGAAGCTCGGAGGGGAAATAGAAACCTCGCAGACTGCAAGCAAGATGAAGCGAGTGAGTTAAGAGAGGAGTGTGTGTGACGCTGCCAGCAGTGCCTGCCTGTGGGCAGCCACTTCCTCCATCGCTCCGGAGCAGGGCTGCAGCCTTTCAGGCCCTCCAGAAATAGCCCTCACAATCTGCCTTTCATAGGGGGACAGAGTGACGCTGGGTCGTGGCCCTGGCTGCGGTGCACTGATGCTTGTGTGTCTGTGTGTTGGCGTGAGCTGCCCTCCCCTCAGCCATTCAGATGGCTGCCTGGATGTTTGTGGCTGTCTCTGTGTGTTTGCTGCGTTACCACAGCAACGTTTACCCCCCCCCCCCCCCCCCTCTCTGTGGGCTGCGGGTTATGGTGAGCGCTTTTCGCATATTGACCAGTTCGTGACTAGCCACGATGCTAATATTTTTGGGGTGAAGGCAGCAGTGGCAATATTTTTTGCTGATATGCAGTAGCTTTAAATGTGAGCAGCAAGTGTTCTCCATAATTTAGTTGTTATTTCAGCTTTTTAAGCCAGCGTTTAGGCCACCGCAGGACAACAAAACTCTCCACTGGCACCAAGTTGAGAAAGTAATTTAAGTGTTAGCAGCTCATAAATGCAGGTAGACACCAGGTCTATTATGGCAGTAGAACTAAAAGATAAGTCCATAAATCATGATTGTGCAATTAAAAGAACAGGAAACATATTTGCAGCCTTTAGACAGCTGTCATGGTGCTGTGGCTGCGGAGAAACCTCCATCATATTACTGTTGTGATGTTGCCCTAGTCCTACTGTGTGTGTGTGTGTGTGTGTGTGTGTGTGTGTATTACAGCAGTCTGTCTGCTGTGCTGAATACTTGTTATTCATGAGGAAGACGGAGGCCCCAGGGCCCCAACGCTGCACCCATACCCCATACTCTCATTCCTAGTACACGGTTACAGAAGAGAGTGTGTGTGTGTGTGTGTGTGTGTGTGTTTGTGTGTGTGTGCTGGGGATAGGGATGCAGATACATACACATGCTTCTTTACACACACACAGGGCCTGTAGACCACTTCTGTTGGCAGACACTTATTCTTCCGTCATATACTGTACACTAAAATTGTAATCCAAGGCTTTGTGGGGTGTCTTTTCGTGTGTGCCTGTTGCTAAGAAAATGTGATCTGCACCCCGGGGGGGTGCAACAAAGGGCTTGGTCTTTTGCCCTAGATTTAGATTGAGAGGTAAACAGTTCAAGTATTCAGTGTGAGCATTTAAAGATTCAGGTATTAGGCATTTTTAGGCCTGAAAATACTTTTTATGTTGAAGTTTGGTAAAGGACACGACACTGCAAATATTCAAATGAGTACGAGGATTTGTTGTTTTAAGTGTGTGTGTGACAGGGGGTGTTAGGGATGCCCTCCTCCTTGGTGCTTTGATGGTTTCCCTGGAATTCAGAGAATTTCTCTGTCCCCTCTCGGGGACAAAGGCTGAGTCAGTGTTGCTCACAGTCAGCCTGTCGGTGCTCAAGGGAGCAATCGCTCAAAACCCCGAGGGGTGATTCCAGCGTGTCCGGAGCAGTTTTGATTTGAAGATAGGGGGTTGTTCGTATTAGAAGAGTTAGTTGTGTGAAGCTGGTTGGCTGCTGCGGTAACCACATCACTGCAACACCGGGGTTGTTTGATGCTATAGGCTGTGTACGCACGGGATATATGACGTTTAAATGCTAAAAACACAAATAATGAATAAACATATTAGGTCGTTTTTTTGTTTTTTTTTTAACTCTGTCTTTATCCAAACATATGAAGCGAGCCAAGTGACATGCTGTTACGTCTGGATCAGAACCCGGAAGTGCACTTCGGGTCTCAATCTCTCTTAGCTTTGGCAGTCATTTTCAGGTCATTCTCTCAACAGTAGATAGATAAATGCATCAGGAGCTCTGGGTGAATGACTGGTGTTGGAAGATTAAGTCTCATCTTTGTTAAGACGGCCTCCAGGTCCAATCTGCCTTTTAGAAAATAAGGCAAAAGGAAAATCTCCCTCCCAGTCACCTTCTGTGCTTGCTGTAATCTTATGTGAAGCCTGCGATTGGTTTGAATATGCTGATTAAAAGACAGCTATTGGTCCAGACCCGGTTTGATGTCTTCATCACTGTAAAGTATCAATGGCGCGTCTTCGCTGCTCTCCCCCTCAGAAAGAGGTCTGTGTCGTGTAAAGAATATTCAGATTATTGTGTAGATTTGTTGCCCACTCCTGGTTGTCAACTGCTAACTTTTCTGCACAGCTTTCAACACGTCTGAACTGAATGAAGCTGTAATTAATGTGACGGCTGCAGCAGCAAAAGGTTAAATATGCAGAGAGAGAGAGAGATTAAATGCACGTCTCATGCACACGATGGTCATTAATGAAGGCTTCAATGGTAAAATAAGTTTTAAAATCCGTCGCTGAGGCTGTAACAGAAATTTGCATACTGGACGCCTATGTTTTCATGACAAAAATGCGTCAGTTAAAGAGATAGAGTCTGTAAAAGGGGACGAGTGTCATTACTACGAAACTGCAGTATATCACTGGATTAGTCTTAAAGGGAACATAAGACCCAAGTGTTGTCTCTTGAGGTTAAGTGACACATATTGTGCTTTTAAGGGTTAAAAACATTCGACTCCTTCAGTGTTGAGGAGAAATGAGGGGAAATATTAGAGCGTTTATTTTGGGGGACTCAAATAGGTCAGAGAAAGTCAGTCAGCTCCAGGTTCACACCCAAAACCTAGCTGTTTGTCACCATTGTTTTACAGTCACCTGGTCTGGTTCCTGTTTGGTTTGCGTCCCAAGTAACGAGATGTCATTTCCGGGCCATGTGCGCGGGCGATTGATGCTGCAGTAGGAGAAAGAGTTTTGGGGTTAATTTGCAACTGAATGCAATCTGGCGGTAGAATATAGTGGAAGCGATAACGGGAGGAAAGAAGAGTGTGTGTGTGTGTGTGTGTTTGAAATGATTAGAGGGACGTAATGTATTGCTGTGTAAAGACAAAGGTCTGGGTCCCAGAAGATAAGTTGTGATTGAGTGCATTAGCCCACAGCAATCATGTTTCCTGTTGCAGTATTCTGGGGTAGCACATGTCGGTCTTGTTTGCGTATTGTTTTTGAAGAGCTGCTTGCACAAGACCATATTTCCTGTCACTGTCTGTGGTGCATTACCAGGTTTCACTAAGAAAGCCATATCGTCTGGTTAACTGTTACTGTCCCCCTTTGCTCTTGCCTTTTAGGTAGCACTCACAAATGCTGGGCGTGTGTGTTACAACAACTACTCAGTGTCCAGGACATCTTTAAGTCGTGCACAGTGAATTATTTCATTTCCCACCATATTTTTCTCGGGGTCCCTCACCATGCCGGCATCCTCCTTATCCTCTTATAGCTCCTTTAGAGCCACAAGACTGAGCTTTATCTGTGTCATTGTGTCAGAATGCAGGCCATGTGCCTTCCTCATCATGTGTTGAGTCCTAGATACTGCCCCTGACTCTCTCGTTCTGTTACTCTTAAGATGTGTCTCTAGGCAACACTAAAAAAAGCTTGATTTGAATAACTCTGAGAGATATGACACCTTCATTGCTGTCCACCCAAAATGCACCTGGCGGAAGTGGTTGCTTCTTGGCAAATTAAACGTATGCTCATTGTACTAGTGGACCCCAGTGATTCATAAAATATCTCATCGCTATATTCTATAATGTAAATGTAAATATACAGAGATGAGTTTACCTCCCGGTTAAATCCTGCTCAGGATGTTAAAGCTCATAATGCAAACGGTGCAAGACTGCAAGGATGAACTTTGAGATGATATTATTTTAATATTTTGCCGGGTTTGCTCTCGCTACGCTCTCTGATAGCTGATCAAATCAATGCAAAACAATGGCGCTCGGTGTTACCAGCATTAGCAAGTGGCACGGTATAACTAATCTGCACGTCTTTCGCAAAATAGCCAGTTCTAGGGGCTTGGTGACATAGGGAGTACTCGTGAGGCTAGTTGGTGAACGACTGTAGCTGGCAAGCTCAGTGCTAACACGCTAGGCATCTTTGCGGCTATACATGGCCCTAAGAGCGAATGCACGTATTGGGGTGATTCCATTTAAATGAATTGATTTTGCCACAAAATGTGCTCAAGCTCTCTGTTAGCAAGTGTTGTTGCAGACACTGGCTCAGGGATTGTGTGGTTCCTATTTGTTATTTAATATTAATATTATTGCCTGAGCTTATATTGTGCTGATGTGCTTTTTAGCATTAAACAAGCTGAGGTCTGTTTGTGTTCAGTAGAAGTTGAAACCTGGATGGAGTTAGTCAGAAACACTGCCCAGGACCGGAAAGTAGATGGCCTGCATCCCGCGAGCATTGGCAGGTTTCCCCCCACTCTGCTGAGTCTGAAGCAGAGCACACTTGCAGACAAGCCACCTGCAGCTGCGTAGGGGAAATGAGAAGGCATAAAGCGCATCTTATGACTGTGACATCTGAGCTAGATCTGAAACAGCCTACTACCTGAAACGGAAATAAGTTTAGTCACTCTAGCTGCTGAATCCCTTTCTGAGGCAGTTTCCTCTCCTCTCCTTTCATTTTTTTTTTGGGGGGGGGGGTTTGGGTGGTGGAGATGGGGGGCATTAGTTTTGCAGGAAGGATGTGAGCTTTTGCACAAAGAAAATGTCCCACATTGTCTCCACGGCGACGGCGGTGGCCAGATGGAGCAGGTTTTTTTTTCACCCTCTGTTTGGTTCCTAAATGGCAGCTTCACTGAGACAGTCGTCTTCTTTTTTTTTTAACACGGACCGGCTCATTTATTTCTGCAGGATTGTCGTGTTTGCCGTCAAATTCAGACAGCTCTGAATGTCAAGTGTTACTTATTGATGTGCTGATCCGCTCTGTGGAGTTTAGGGACATAAAACCATATTGTGTTGCCTCTGACCCAATGAGGGGCCTCAGTCTGTGGCTGCAGTGCTGCTTTTAATCAGAGGCTGACTCACACTCCCTCATATTACTCAACAAGACTGTCTTTCATGTGTGTGTGTGTCAGAAAGTGCACGTACGTACACGTCAGACAGTGCCCGTGCATTTGCTTATGTAGGAATGTGTGTGAAACAGCCAACTGGGTGGACAGCAGAGAGAGGGTGCACTGTCAGAGGGTGTGGTGAGGAGCCATAGAGAATAAAATGATGTCATAGTTTTCACCCAAAGATTTAACCTCTGTGAATGTTTCTGGAGACGTTATCTTAACACAGTGCAGGTACCGGTTTCCTCGTGAAAAGGCATGCATGCAGCGATGGCCGCCCTCATCTCATGTACACCCGCTTGACCTGCAATGTAGTTTTGTTGCTGCAAGCTGATGGACATGGACAAGAGTTGTGTTATTATATGTGAGCGTAATAATTGCAGTATAGTGCAGCACATTTTTGTTGCAGCATTGTGAGAAAAGTGAAATGCCAGCAACACAATGGAGTGAACTCGCTTTAGACCCAGTTGTGCACCTCATTTTGTACACAGTTGCAAACCTGCACGCACATAAACGCGTGGAAACGCACGCAAGGCTCAGAGCTCTTGTGTCCCGGCTGCTGCAGTCGCCGTGGAAACCACCCAATGTCGTGTCACTGTGGTTTGGAAGCCTGCAAACGAGAAGCTGTGGTCTGGTGCGGCCCCAAAGAGCATGAGACACACTGAGCTACACACTCATTTCAACTCTTGACTGCCATCATCCAGTGATCACATGACACACGTCGGTCTCCTTCCACCCTGTGTCACACAGCATCACAGCCAGTCGTCATCTGTGTGAGGAGTCATCGCCGGCTCCGACACACACACACACACACACACACACACACACAAGCACTATGTGTGACCCTCCCCTGCTTCCGTCTTTAATCCTCTCCAGGCCTGCCTCTCTCTCTCTCTCTCTTTCCCATTTTTTTTCGTCACCTTTGTTTGACCAGGTTATCTCAGCACGTGTGTTGTTTCTAAGAAGCAGCCTGCTTCCACTTCAGACGGTGGCCCTCTCAATTGCAAGAAATCTGCGAGAGCTGGATTACAAAACCTGAACCAGAACACAAGAGGGGAATGTATGGTTAACAACGGGGTGGTGACAGAATGGCCGTTTAGTCAAAATATCAGGCTGTGTTTAGCATGAATTACAAAGTGAGCAGAAAACTCCCTTTTCTTTGACCCTAACAAATGGACTTTTGATGCTTTTCACTTTTTGAAATAGCGAGGCTGAACTATTGTGTGTGACACAAAATGACTTTGGTTGGCAGACCAGGAAGCATGGAAGCCCGGTTTGGCTGTCACTGGCTGCTTATAGAGAGTTCAGCAGTGGCCCGCAAAAAAGCCTGTTTACAGTCTGCACATTCACGGAGTCCCTTTTTTTGTTGCTCAGCACTGAAGGAACTGAATGCACCGATTGTGATTTGCTGATTGTGTTGCTTGCACTGCGAACACACAGCTGCTGTTAGACTCCTTCCAATTCACGAGGCGGGCAAAGTAGCATAAACACAGGGCAATACAGTGCGGTAGCCTTACAGCAATTACCACTGTGCTATTTGAGTGTTTCATTCTTGTCAAGTCTGTCAGAGGCGTTAAATCAGGTCGGTGGTGATATTTGAGGCTGCAGTTTGTTGTGTTTGTAGTGCTTTCAGTCAGTCTTAGCTGTTTTTAGATATTTGTCATGCTTTTTCTTGTTATAGATTTGGAGATATGTACCCTTGTTGGAAATGAGAGGATGAGATTATGAGTGTGGTATACATGGTGTTTGTTAGAGGTGTAACGATACACAGTACACGAGTACACGTGCCGCTACACCCCTAGTATTTGCATGAGCTTATATAATGAGGGAACGGACCGATGCATGTCAATCTGCACAGTTATTTGTTTGGCTGTCCAGGAGAAACCAAATGCAGATGCACTGATGGAAACCGACACGTAGCGCTCATGGTCAAATCCTGCGTCTGAGATTGGAGGATATATGCTGAAGGAGGAAAGCCTCTAAATCAAGACGATCTGGTGCAAAAACATGGAGTGTGGTGTATCAGATGCAGCGGCATAGTTGTAGCGGTAGTGTTCGAGCCTGCTGTGATTACACAACAGGTCTAAGCCGATAGCTGGATCCCAGCAAGGCCACTCCACTTGTTTCACATTCCTCTCTCACCGCAGACTGATAGTGAGCTTTTGGAAACCGTTGTCTTCCCTCAGCAGCAGCTCTGATACGCAGTAAAGCCTGCAGGCTGCTCACTACTACATGAACTACACTTTAAACTCACCTGCTGCTTGAACACCAGTGTGGACGAGTGCCAAATCCGTGCATTTACCCTGGGCTGTGTTATTGTGGTGAAAAGGAAATTGATTACCTTTAATTGTGATTAGTCTTGACGGTAAGAGGGACACGCACACATTCTTCAAGATAATCGGGGCTACGTTCAACAGCAGCAGGTGTTAAATGACTGTCATAGTACAGTGAGAGAAGTAAGTGCTTAATTAGAGGTGAGACGCCAGGTCTGTGGGATACAACGTGAGAAAAAATGTCAAATGCCAACCTGCAGGAGACATTGAAAGTAGAAAGTAAAATCCCAATCATACAGTATGTTATACGTTACTGTGCATCGCTGCTGTGTGTGTGGCGGCTCCTCTGCGCGCAGCCCGCTGGAGCCTTGCCAAGTCTCGAGCCATTCAACTGGACCTGACCGGAAAGCAGTGGGCGTGACGTGGAGGAGACCCATATCGTAGGGAGATTTTAGTCTCGATGTCGGCCGCTGTCACTGTGGCCCGGGGCGTGGCAACGTTCAGGCCTGGCTCATTGTCAAATTTGATGTGCCTTTGCTTTAGAACACCTGGCCTCTTTGAAGCGATTACTGACTGATTGATTGCAGGAAGATAAAAACATGCCAGGCCATCATTCATGAGGGGGAGGACAGTGAAGAAGTGCAGAGCCACGTAATCATCAAGTACCCCCCCACTTCCCCTTATTGTTTACTGGTTGGCCCAGCACATATCTGGCAGGCAGTCCGCATCAAACCTATCAGACTGTCAGACACAGACCACTATGTGATACAGTATCATTTTCTGCTACAGATATCGCAGCCATTTCCCATCACCATCATCGACTTCAAACAGCTGACCTGTGCCCTTGATTTCAGAGCACACAGTGTTGAGAAATGTGCAATTCCTCAGGTGCAGGTGTGCATATTGCACAGCACCTCAGTGGTGTTGCAGAATCGTCCACAAACAATTAGTAGTATTTGTTTTAAGTAAACCTTTTCATCACAGTGTTCCCATTTTCCATTTCATTGTCATCACTCATCCATTAGTTGTGGATCAACTGGGTGTGTTTCATATATTCGCACACTGTACCAGGTACAGAACTGTCACTTTATTTGCAAAATCGAAATTTAATTCCACATTCCAGATAGTCCGCTAGGTTTTATCATGAATAATTCGATTTCATAGGACATCGGATTGCTGCCGTGTTTTTGCACCGCCTGCGCGCAGAAAGAAGTGACTGACCTGTTGGAAGTCGAGCTGAACTTTTACTTTGCATGAACAGACACAGAGAAACTGTCAAAGTGTAGGGTGCGTATGAAATGACACGCAGCATGCTCTCTACCCAGCTGCAGCACTTTGATCACCCTCCCCGTTCTAAAACATGCGACAGAGCGTTCGGTTATTATTGCAGAAGTGTTTATGCAGCGGACATCAGGGTTTGGTGTAGACCCTGCTGCGTGTGGTAGCACACCGCTCTGCCAGCAAACAGCGGATCAATCCAGCGACACGCAGTAGTGTTCCTGCAGGAGCTGGAAGAAATTAGATTTAATAACTGGTAGCTTGAGCCAAGAAATCGGAAACGGCCAAAGTCACATTCCAGCTACAGTAATGAATCCCATAAAGCATGACAGGCCTGAACGGTTGAGCTCTTGTGCTCGTGTTTTTTTTTTTTTTTTTTCCCCCAGTTTGTATTTGTTTGCGTATGTACTAGAAATCAAAATCAATTACATGATTTTTATTTATTTTTTATAGGAACATAGTTAAACCAGAAACAGACAAAGTTGTATGAGAAAAGCAGCTTCTAAGCCTTACCTGTACACATGCGATTGAAATACAAGGCGCACCAAGCTGCTGTCGCGTTCAGCCACTGAACAGATCTGTGTGGGTGAGAGAGCATTGACCCGCATGCGCGAGGGAGCGGCGCCAGTTAAGCGTTGTCAATTTTGTCTCGCCGGTAGGCCAGTTGTTAAGTGACTAAACTACTGAAGTGCAGGAGCTATTCCTCTGGCGTTCGTGGCAGTTACCAGGCAGCTTCAGGTGCATTACCACCTCCTAAGTGTACACTTGAAGTTTGAACGGGGCCCTCGTTAACAGATGGGGGGGTGGGGGGTATGTTACACAAATCCCTGTTTATCTGTGGAAGCAATGTGTGACAAATGACCAAGTCCAAACATTAGTTTGCAAACTAGAAAACACTGTATGTTCGTACGGTGATTTGTGCGTGGTGATTAGAGAAGACTTGAATTAGAAGCTCTGAGATGACCTCTGTGCTTGCAGTAACCTGCTTAGTTTCACTTCACCTTCATCAGTTCAATCTGTTAGATTGGCACTGTGAACTTTTGCCTTAGCTTTTGTCACAAGTAACAGCACAGGAATAACTTCTTTATTTTTAGATATTCAATTCGATTTTGCTACTTGTGAAACCCTGACTCGTGTGGCGGCGGCGGCGCGTAATCTGCCGCCGAACCCACTCATCTTAAACTTGTGGCCCGACAGGTACGAGACGTCGCGCAAGCCAGTATGTCTACTGAAATCAGCTATTGCAAGATGAGCTTCTGCAGCTAACACCTAAAGCAGAAATACTTCTCACTTCCATCACTGTTTTGAAGTTTGCGTCACACCGGATCTGGCATTAGTTTGACGCCAGAAGTCGTTCCAGTCCTGTTGCAAGCGGATGATAAGGAGGTATTACTGCAGCTTCCTGCCAGGTCTGTTCCAACTGCGGCGGTAGCTTTCACTTTTTGTTGCCTGTTGGATTAGCACCCCCCCGTAAATGAGAGGTTAAGCGCTTGTAATTTTTTATTTCAGTTTTTAAGAGTTAGTTCAAAGCTGGCAGTGCACTCTGACATTGCATTGGGAATATTCTCAGACTGTTAGTTTGATTTTAGATGCTGCCGCTTCTGTCAGCAAACGCACTAGATCCAGACGCTGACTGAGCGGTGATAGGAGCAGCAAATTTACACATCATTTTGGGTTGAAAATGGAATGCATTTTGAAGTGTTTGTTTTTGAACAGCCACATGCCTCTGTCGTGCTTATTGTGTTCAAACCAACAGGCCGAGAGCCGCCTATGACCTGCATTATTATTGGAAAACAGCCTGTAAAATCATGACATCGGTGACTGTCTCCATTCAAGTTTATTATCACTTCATGAATGTTATGTATGTGTGTGTATTGTGGGTATTGAGTCAGTATCTTGAATACCTATAAGTGCGTTTTAAAAAGGAGCCAGCTTGAACCATTCTTAGGTGTAGTCATTGTATTGATAATTTCCAACCCAAGAGAAGTTGTTGCTTCTTTACAAAAGAAAAAAAAAAAAAAAGTTTTACTTTTGCTGTTTGTTGGTAGTACTGACCCTGGCTATAACCACTGTTTGTAGCTCTAACTTGGAGAACCTGAAAACCATTTTGTCACTTTGTCTTTTTCTGTAATTTATGTTTGTGTAACTAAAAATATTTTGAAAGTTGTGTGGCAGTCGAAAGGTACAGTGGTTGCAATCAGTCACTATCTCGCTCTGCGCTCTCTCATTTCTCGGTGTAATTGCTGGTTTTGGGAAGTCAATTGGAAGCCTTTAAATCTTGTTTACATTCCGCAGATTCCTTTTGTATACAGGCCCATATTCTTGACATCATTGGATTAGGGTGAAAATGTGCCTCTTGTGATAAACCAGCACGGTGAAGAAGAGTGCCGGGTCCAGTTTGTGCGTCGAGGAGTGTTTTCAGGAGAAAGAAGTGCAGTGTGTGTCCAGTGTTTGTGGTCGTGAGGCCTGCGTGTCACTCCCAGCACACTCATTTTCTGGCTCATTCGTACACTCCTCCCTCAGTCACAAGATGCCCTGCTTTAACTGGCTGAATAATCCCCTCCTGCCTGACTATTGGCTGGCCGATGGTGTATCCGCACCAGCCTCGATTTGCACCGTCTCACTGTGTGTGTGTGTGTGTGTGTGTGTGTGTGGGTGTGTGTTTTCTCATTGTCTGTGTGTTCCTGACACACCTACAGCTCGTCGTCCACTGACAGCATATTGTTAGGGAACATAAGGACGTACTAGGTGACACATGCTTTCAAAAAATCAGCACCGTGAAAGAGGGTGTTGGAAGGTGACATCACGTCCCAGCATGCATCACCAGATGATTCATCACAGTGTACTAAGGGGGCTGGTCAAGTCACATGTTCTTTAGTGTCATATACAAAATCTAGCACTCCTTTTTTTTTACCAGCAGACTGATTTATTTTGACCTCTATGAAGCACTTTGCAGCTCTGTCGTGTGGTCTAAATATAGTTTCTTCTTTTTACTTGAGTAAAATTAGACACGTCGTCTCACAGACACAGAGTTTCAACCATCATGAACCCATACGAGGAGATTGTGCAAGTTTACGTGCCGCTTACCATTTTTGACCTGTGATGCCCAATTAACTGACACCTACCCGTGTGGAATGACAAACTTTTGACCACTGATGTTTCAACTCTGCTTGTCTTCATATTGCTTCAGGGCAGTTTGTGGCGTGTTATTTTGTTCGTGCCAGAACACTTTAGAGCAGGTCGAGGCTTGGGAATGAAGGCCCGTCACCTTGAAACAAAAAAGAAATTAACCCCTAGTCTTGATCCCAGAGCACCACTCTCACATACTTCCACACATCCCTAGTTTTGGGAGCTGGCCTACTTTGCCTACTTTCTGTTTGTGTATTGTCTCTGTGTGTCTGTGCTTCTGTTTTAGTTCCCTTGCTAAAAGCCCACAGGGTCTCTTGTTTCCTCTGAGGCAGCATTCAGCACCAAACTATCCAGGCTTGGTCTAAATGCTGGTGGAAACCTCTCCTTTATTTACCATGGGATGATATTTGTTTCTTTTGCACTTTTATGCTAGATTTACATCCTTTGTATTGGGTGGATAAGTGTATTCTCTGTGCGGATGAATGCTGCCATTAAGCAGCCTGCAGGGCTTCAGATGGAACTAAGCTGAAAGACTGGGGCTGTGGTGGTTACATAAGTCGGCCTTTTGTCGTGTCATTGTGCCACTGTGATGAGCCAAGCCCCAGCCAACAGTGGAAATGGCCTCATTAACCAGCAGCGAATACACATTTAACACATCTCACTGCTGTTTAACAGGCAGATATGGACAATATACACACAAGAAAACTGCTCTAACTAATAGACGCTTCTCATACTTCTTTGTTTGCTTCCAACATTGTGTACAACTGCTTTAATGTCCACATCAGCAGTACAGACACCGTCCTATAAATGAAGCCGAGGCACCACATTGGTATTCATACAAATTCATAGTTGTAACTGTACTCAAAGCAAGTAGCTTAGCATAGCATGAAGACCAGAAGCAGGGGCCTAAAGTAAAAATCTAGCCCCATTTGGCGCTCGGTGGGTGTTCATATCAGACCCTGGCTGTGTGTGTGGCAATGGGCGATGGCATCGTCCGCGGGCCCAGTCCTAATGGTGGCATGGTGTGACATTTTCTTTTAATACATAGTTTATTTATACGCCATCATACAAATGATAAAACACAGAAAAGACGGGTTTAAACGTGTGCTGATGTGTTGAAATAAACTAAAAGGGGCTTATTTAAAGAAACAAACAGATGACAAACAATGTAAATAACACGGACTGACCTCTGTATGTTGTCCCTCTTCATGTCCCCCTGCAGTGGAGGGTGAAGGTCAAGGTCGCATTCTCCAGCGGTTTCCTGAGAAAGACTGGGAGGACAGCCCGTTCCCACAAGGCATAGAGCTGGTAAGTGAACACTCACAGACACGTTCCAGCGTAGCTCAGAGGCTAGAACAAGGCAATTAACCCCGTCAGGGTTTGGGGTTCAATTCCCCGGGCAGCTCTATGGCTAGAGCAAGACAGTAACTGCCAGAATTACAGGCTTTACAGTGGAGATTCGTCACATTCTGAACTGGATGAGAGGTATTTTTGTGGCGAGTGCCGACTGTTAGAGTGTCAGTTATGGACAAGTGAGTCTGTCGGAAGGTTTTAGCAATAGGAGGAGTCGGCATACATATTTCTTTTAAGGCTCTAGGAGTAGCAAAACAACCATATGTTGCTTATTCTTTCCAACAGTATTGTTGGGTGCACTTACTTACTTATTAACAAGCTTTTAACAACTGGAGTAAAAAACAAACACTAGTGGAGGAGCTACGTTGTTTAGCTGGTCAGTGGAAAATAAGAGCCCCGGAAAAAAAGGGTATCTGCTCGGTTAATCAGACGTGAAATGGACGACTAAAAATTGCCTTACAAATGGCTTTGGTTTGGATTGACTTAAGATAAAAGAATTCAGCAAATTGGTATGTGTAACATGTTTACACTTTCCAGTTGTAGGCCAACTCCAGATCAAGTCACCAAGTCAGTGAGGCAGCTTAATGAGTAATGGCCATAACATAACAAATGTCCTATCTTAATGGCTGCTAATATTGACTTTCTATTGTTTGCTCACCCCAGCACTGGATTGCTCCATTAACATTTCATGTTGTGCAAGTCAATATTTGAAAACGACATACCGTAACTTCTTTAAGATGAAACGATACGCTTTCGTGTCCATCCACATTCAAAGCTCGGTGGCGTGGTTATATTAAAGCAGACGTTAGTGGTAGCCCAGCCCAGGATGAATCACCCTGAGGTGCTATAAGAACATGTGACCTGTTGCTGTCTGATATGTCACCCAGGTTTGGTATGTACACTAATCTTTTTTTTTGTTTGTTTTTTTCCTCATCTGATTTCAACCCGTGTCCTGGTTTCCCCTCTGGCCCCAACTCCGCCATCACCTTTTCACCTCTCTCCTCTTCCTCCTCCTTTCCAGTTTTGTCAGCCCAGTGGCTGGCAGCTGGTTCCTGAGCGGCAGCCCGGCTCCTTCTTTGTAGCGGTTTTGACTGACATCAACTCAGAGCGTCACTACTGTGCCTGCTTCACCTTCTGGGAGGGCTTGGACAACACACAGGTGAGACAGACGTCAGCTGTTGCAATGCTTTGGGTGTCTGTGTCCTGTCCCGTTGTTGGTAGCAGCAACAAGGACATGCTCCCTCACTGGTTTCCCCATCCAGGCCGCAAGACCAGTGCTGGGCTGTGCTGGCTAATTTGGCACAGTGAACGTCACACATATTCGTTGAAGGAGACTCTTGTGCACTACATCCATGTAATAATACGTTCAGTTGGCATTGTTTGGAACACATGGCCAGGAAGCACTTCCACTCGTGACTGAACCCGGGTCTCCATTGTGCAGAGTGTGTTTGCTGCTGCGTCACTGGCGCCGTCCCCATGTTGTGTGTTTTCCACATTAAATCCTGTGTGTAAAGCTAGGTTTAGTCTAGTATAGCACAGGTTTACAGTCACATGTTTATGTCGTCTGTTCCTCTCTGTGTGTCTCTCAGCTGCAGAAGGCTGAGGCCAGCGAGGCGGATGAGGTGGATGAGGAGCCGGCCGTCGTCCAATCTGCTCAGGTCTTTGCCCCCAAGAGCCTGGTATTGGTGTCCCGACTGGACTACACCGAGGTGTTCAGGGTACGGTTCATCTCAACTTTAATAGACTGTAAACCGTAAATATTGTGTTATTACAGTGAACGGCGACCCTTGACCTCTGTGTCCTTCCCTCTTGATTGTACAGAACTGTCTGGGTCTGATCTACACCGTCCATGTAGATGGCCTGTCTGTCCCCTTGGAAACGGTGATCGGAAATCTCCTCACTTGTGTCATCCCCATCGCCGGAGGCTCCCAGGTAACTGCTGACCATTCATCTCTTCCTCACACAGACGCATGCACAAGCTGCGCTGCCGCACGAAGGCAGAAGTCATGATTTGATGTCATATATAGGCCAAAGCTGTTGTGAACAGCTGACCAAGGGTGAAGATGAACTGTGACACCAGTCTTCAGTCTCATTTCGTATGCTGTTACAACTCTTTGGCTTTGCCGGGTGGTAGACAGTCCCGGTGTAACCCCATGCTTTGCTCAGCAGTGCAGCTTATTCAGGCAGCAAGCAGCGGAGAGAAGTAGAGCTTGGCGCAGCCTGCTAATATAGCACCCTGTTCAGCGTGGACACCGACTGCTAACATCGCAAAAAAAGATCTAAACTAAAATATTAGCTGATGTCTGAGAGGTTTGGACCCTGTATCCCCACATTTCTTTGTGCATACACAATTGAATGATTTATGGATTACTATCTGCAGAGAGTCATGAGGCTTAAAACGACAGCGATCTTTCATCATAGAGCTGGTTTTACAGCAGATCTCTGTCCCTGAGAGGCAGTGTCATTTCAGTTCATTTTCATTGTCAAGGGCTCACTCTGGCCGACCAGCGCCACTCAACATATATAGACCGAATCATCAGATTTTGCAGGCGATGTTGGCCATGGACAAAAACAACAATCCCTCCATTTATAACCTGATAAACAAAACAAACATGTTTGGCTCCCCCCCCCCCCACATGTCATGTCTGACAAACCAACTCAATACTTGCAGCCCAGCTTCTGTTTTTGTCTTGATATCGTTAGTGTACTTGCTGGATATGCGAAATAAGTCAGCCAATGAGCAGCACTGTTTTTCCTTCATGCTGGCGTTACAGCACAGTATACATAACTAACATGAACATATACAATATTGTCACTTGAGAGCACATTTGAATTAGAATTTTTCTTGTTGTTTGTCTTTTTTTTTATTTTTTTTTTACCATTTGTCTCTCCCCTTTACTCATTTGTTTGTCATATTTTGTAAGAACCATGTTTTTTTTTAATCTCACCTCCTTATTACTCTTATTCATGCCCATGGTGCACATACAGTAGGAAGTTGAACCCTCCCACTGTGGTTTCCAGATGCTGTAACCCATGTGTGTCATTTGTGTGCACTCTACTGTACACTGGTTCCTCTGTGTTGCAGATAAATGAGTCCCCAGTTTGTAGTTTAGACAAGGTTCCTCAGGCCCTGGCCTGTGACTGGCTGCTGGCCTGTCTCCAGGTAACTTTCCCGTTCTGCAACCTTCACCAATCAGTAACCAGCTCAATGTTATTGATTCTGTTAGTCAAACAGACCGGAGTTGATGTTGTTTTTTTTTGTTTTTTTTCCTCTTTTCTTTAAGGAATGTGTTCTTTCTTGCAGCCATTTCAAATCATGCGTGATGGCGCTGCAGCTGTTTTTGACCTGCTTTTTCTTTTTGTGCCTTTTGTGATCAAACACCTGGATCATGTTAATCATTTCATTAATTTCTGTTTGGATCTGTCATGTTTGTCATTGACTTGATTTGTTGCAGCTGGTAATGAGCATTTTAGAACACCGATTATTTTCAAGTTGTTTCCTCACTCTGTAAAACACACACACACACACACACACACACACACACATTCAAACCCGTTGCTGTGCAGGTCGTCGTTCAGTTGCTGGGTGACCATATGGGACAGCAGATGGCTTCCTACCAGCCAGCGCGGCCTCTGAATGAGAGAATCAGATCTAATCAGTATTAACACACATACAGTCCCAAACAACAGAGGCTAATGTGCCGCTCTCCTCACACACTAGCGGACATCTGAAAACACAAACAACTCATCGGTGCACATGCCAAACATGAAACTTTAACTTTCCTTTATCATTCTCCGTCAGAAATGATGGATTCTGACTTCTATATTATCAGCGGTTTCATAATAGAGCTGTATAATACCTAAATGTCCCAGGTTGTCTCACTCAAACACACACACACCCATGTATATATATACACCTTGAGGGACTTATTAGTTTGTACTTTCTTCCAGCCAAGCACAAACAGTTCTTTACCTCCGACTCAAGGGGGGAGGACGGGTCACGGGTCACGAGAGAGAAACACACAAACGCACACATTCCTATAACTGTTAAATCGCACAGGACTTTTTTTTTCTTTTTAATCGACCTCACTAAATGTCTGTCATTACCACAAGTCTGTCTGTTCACGTCAAACTCTGCCCAAACACACACACACACACACACACACACACACACACACACACACACACACACACACACACACACACTATATAGATAGAATAGAATCCTGAAATGAAAATGACCCAACAAGCATTTGTTAAGAGATTTAAATTCAGCGTCTCATTACAAGATGTAGCGTTCCAGTAAAAATCTATGTTCAGACAGATTCGGAAACAGTTTTTAAATTTCCATCACGCGACATTCTGATCCCCCCCCCCACCCGAACAGCCATTGAATCATATCTTAGCAGCTGTAACTAGGGAAGGCAGGTCTGTCAAGCTGTGTACTTAGGGCTATAGTAAGAGCAACACTCCGTATATAGAGCCCTTCAAAACATAAGACTAAAAGTGCAAGGAATGGATTTAACAGTGTGTGTGTGTGTGTGTGTGTCTGTGTGTGTGTGTGTCTGTGTGTGTGTCTGTGTGTGTGTGTGTGTGTGTGTGTGTGTGTGTGTGTGTGTGTGTGTGTGTGTGTGTGTGTGTGTGTGTGTGTGTGTGCGTGTGGCTATCTAGCTTACTACCTACAGTAGTAACTCAGCAGCTCCCGAGGCCCAGTAGCTTTTTATTCTACTTTTATTGTCGGGTCCCAATGTTAACCTTTCAGCCACACACACTGGTTAGTCCTCATCCGCCATACAGCCTCTCTTGAAACTTTAAAAGTTATCATGGTAAATCGCATTTACACTGGTTTGAGAACGGAAAGCTTGGCAGGCGTGGCAGCAGCAGCGGAGGGCTTAATGTTGGACGACTGCAGACGTCCGAACTTTTGAGCTACTTTTACACGCAGGCTGAGGGTCTGGAAAAGGGGTCTGAGGCCCTGCAGTGTAACCCTGGGCTGCGTCGTTTGAGTTTGAGTGCAACGTCCACTTTTATCTAAAAAAGAAAGTACAGTTCCAGTGCACTGCAACGCTGCCGAGCAGCTTGTGAAATAGATCACTACATGGTTTTTTTTTTACCAGGACAGGTTGACCAGCAGGATGTTACAACACTCCAGCAGTTATATATCAGAGTAGTTTACACAACCCCCATGTGAACTGAACTTCAGGCTGTTGGTCTCATGTGAGAAATGGTGAATTACAAAAGCAGAGCAGCAGGACGGCCTTGTGGTTAGGAGCGTTTTTTTTGTTTTGTTTTTGTGCATCCTTTCTCGTCAAGTCCCCTCGAACAGTGAATCCCCACGGTTGGAGATTATATTTAGTATGTGGGCGGGAAAAAAAAAAGAAGTCAAGAGCTCATTAATGATTGAACTCTTACAGGAATCTGTCTAAAATGAATTCCAGTCCCTGTCTGCCACGCCGCCAAGTGCTGCGACTGACTTGATTTTAGGCGTCCGTTCTCATGCGGCCCGTGAACCCCCCCCGTCATGGCAGCGCGTCAGGGTAGCGGTGATTCCGGTCATGCGGAGCTGGAAAAGCCGAACCGCGCTCAGATTGCTTTCACTTCAATAAACACACCTCAGCTTTAGAAATTCCCTTGTCACACGGGTTTCGGTGTCATTTCCATGTCCCTCCAAAACCATGTAAGGATGTCGGAGCTGATGTGGCTAATTGAATAGCTCCTGATAGATCCCCATTTTAACTTCTCGTCTCTCGCAAGACAAAAGCAAGCGTGCTCAGTCAGGCTCCACCTCTGTGCCTTCATATAGAGTGTGTGTGTGTGTGTGTGAGAGAGACCTACAATGACCTAGTAAAAGCAACGTAATCCGCATACTTCTCTCCCCCTCTATTACTATTCTTACCTTTATGTAGGACAAATCAACCTGCCAGTATTTGCACCGTTGTCGCTCTGTCTTTGTTCGCTTCGAGATAGAAGTAAAATGACACGACGTTGCTGTTACTGTGCTGCAGAATGCTAAGTGACGGCTTTACTTTTGTTTTGCACTTGTGCCTCTCATGTCCAATGTTGCACTCACCCTGTATTTTTACACACTCGTCATCCCGCACTTCATGTTTTACGATGTTATTGTTTGTGCAGCTTCCTTGTTTTGCCGTGCTGGTTACATTACACGGCCCATATTGTTGTCGAGTTTTTGGGCATCCTGCGCCCTCACTCCTGTTGTTTCTAACCTGTGTCTTATCCTGCGGGGTGTGTGTGTGTGTGTGTGTGTGTGTGTGTGTGTGTGTGTGTCTCTCTCTCTGCTGGGTGCTTGCGAAGCCGGGCCAGGAGGAGAGAGAGGAGAGTTTGGTACGCCAGCCTGACTTCATTCTTCCCTCGCCACCAATCAGCTCTGAGCTTCCTCAGCTTCCTTTTCTCCGCCCCATTCCCCCTCCGCCAATCCACTCACACCTCCTGTGGCAGGAGAACGCAATCGAACGGCTTTGACACAGACTCAATATGTGACCAACAACTGATCATTCATTCCATATGAAGTACACGTCTGACACAAGTCTCTCAGCTTCTCTCACGTACCAAAGATTTTGACTTTAGGAGCGATGGTTGGTTAGTTTCCGTCACGTTTCCTGTCCTGCACTGTGGTCCTGTTGAGGATCTGAAATGGAAACTGCTAAGAAGTAGTAGGAGGTTTCAGATTTCTGTGCTAATGTAATGAAGAGTAGCAAGAAAAAGTCATTTAGAGTTGTTTCTCTGTTAGAAAAAGTACAAAGTTTCAAGCCCAAACTGGCTCTACTTTATGTCCCCTTTTTAAGCATTTGTAAGCAGCAGATAAACATTTAATAAATGGTTTTTTAGCATGCTATAATGTAATGGTATTCAGCTATTTTGGCATTTTAAGTGTTTATTAATGCACAGTATTCGTCAGCAATTACAAGTTTTCCTATATTCTATGTGATTACAGCTGTGTTTTAAAGCATTAACAAACACTTAACAACTACATTATAGTGTGATAAACCTTTGGTCACATGGTTCGTATACTGCTTATGACTGTTAAAGAAGGGGACTCGATGTGAGGATGGGGGGCCGAGTACGTTCATGCGTGCCTCGTCGCATCAAATCTGGAGGCCCAGAGCGTTGAACACACCCGATGGTCAGATGTTGGATCACAGTATTGAATGGCTAACAGCTCGTCTATGGTTTGCTGACGCTATTTCCGCTGCTGTAGAGAGCATGAACTAACGCTGCACTCCCCCCCCCCCCCCCATCCAGCCCAGTAGACGCGCCAGCCACACTGACTGGGCGCATTTTGAACCACTGTCAGATGAAGCTCTTTTATTTATTTTCCAGACTCGCAGATCCAATCAAACTGGTTTGCGTGACCCCCGAAAGCCCTCTGGAGAGATTAAAATACACCTTGTGGATGCCTATTGTTGCTCAAACTAGTGCTTTCATGTGATTTTGGCTTCTCCGTGCACACGGTTTAAGCCGTGATCGCGTAGCCCACATCCACACTGGCAGAGGAAAATGTTACGGGTGGCTTAACTGGTAAAGCATGACCAGAAATGTCCTTTTAGCTCAAAATAACGAATCCCAAATGTTTCACGTGTGTCAGCAATCCTGTCCCCAAGGTATACCGTGTTCAACAGCACTCATCGTGCGCTGCAGCACTCAGTTGTACTGTATTACAGTGCCTCTCATTGTATTGATTTATATTTTTGCAGTCTAAATCGTCCCCTATTTCCGACCCCTGATGCGCTTGTTATCCAAACCACACACAGATCAATATTTATGGGCTTTGCCTTCTGTGTGGAGCCCAGTCGATTTCCAGATTTTACAAAGTCAATTTGGTTATCTGCAAAGGAGGACGTAGTTTATTAGACACGGAGCAAAATCAGAGATCCTGAATCTCATCCCTTTTTAATAAGCGGCGTCTGTGCTGCTGTAACCTCTTTAAGACAGACATGCTTCACGGGTCTAAATGAATCATCCATACAGATTCGCCCTGGCCAATTTCCTCTCCCTTTTGTGCTCACATTAGACCGCAGTGGAAAAATCGCCTGTGCATGACACCTGCCATGTCGCTGGGGTTTCTCCCCCCCCCCCCCCCCATATAGGCCCATTGACGTGGTGGTGCCGGTGTTGCTTTTGCTGTAAGGTCGTTGGCATGGAGCCGTTCATGTCCTGATCAGTTGGAATGGCTTGTGTTTTTTATTTGTGATGTACCTGCTAAGCTTCTGGGATTCTCCATCTCTCTGCTCCGCTGACCCACGCTGCTCTCTGGACACGCACAACCGTGATTAAACCGCGCCGTCAAACCCTTTTTTTTTTTTTTTTGTCTGAGAGACGGCATTTGATCTTTGGTTTTCTCACCTCCCTTTTCAATCCCTCTTTTCTCCCCTTCTCTCTCTCTCTCTCTCTCTTAATCTATAGAGAACTATAACGTTAGGTGCCGGCGACCGGCAAGTGATCCAGACTCCCATCGATGACTCGCTTCCTGTCAGTGGCAGCAGCGTGGCCCAGCTCTTCAGACAGCTCGGTACGGGCAATTATAATAATGGGAGTAATTCTACACCCGTCCCATTTCCCAGTTAAAGCTCTATAACTGTGTAAAATGTGTTATATTGCCCAGTCCTGTAGTTCGGTTCTTGTCCCAACCCTGGAAATTATTTATTTTATTAGTTTAAGTGGATAAGTAACTTGCACTTCAACATATGATTATGAATGTGGCCTCCGTCCTGGACTCCCTGTGACTCCTTGTCTCTTCTCCCCCAGGTATCATCAACGTGTTGTATCTGTTCTGTGCCGCCCTGACGGAACATAAGATCCTGTTCCTGTCCAGCAGCTACCAGAGACTAACAGACGCCTGCCGGGGACTGCTGGCCATCATGTTCCCCCTCAAATACAGGTGTGACTCCACTCCTCGGGTCTCTAGATTTTTCTCTGGGTGTTCTGTAATGTTTCGGGACACATTTGATCTAATATCTGACATGTGGAGCGGAGTGAAGCAGGATCGGCGTAGTCGACGGCGGATTTGCTAAACCTCTTCCTGTGTGTGTGTCCCTTTCAGCTTCACCTACGTTCCCATCCTGCCGGGGAAACTGCTGGAGGTCCTGAGCACTCCCACCCCCTTCATCATCGGCGTCAATTCGTTCTTTCGCTCTGAGACACAAGAATTGGTGGGTCCTCCTCACTACAATACAACTCCATGCAATGTTTTTCCTTATTCAAGTCCAGGTAGCTCATTGAAGTTAAATCGCAGAGATTCGGGATGGGACTTTTTGTACAGGACCAAGGACTGCATTGTGTCACTTACATTAAAATCAAGTTGGGAGGGGATTTTTTTTTTTCACAGCCAGTATGGACAAGAAGAACAATTACAGCAACCATTAACTCTTGAAACACACATGTGGGCATGTAAATCTTTTTTGCTTGTTAGCAGACTTCCCCTGCTTTGACACTACTTTTTAAGCCAGCCTGGATCTTAGACGTTTCCTGGTGAAGGCCCCGCCTTGTCCCTCTTTTGCCACCATCATTGTTTTTATGGGAGCTTGTTGGCAGTGCATTCTGAAAGAGAAAATAAAGCAAACACGAAACAGGAACACAACCAGGGATGCAGTCTGAAGCGGCCCCACACAGCCAGCTGGAGGACCCTCAGCTCACCTGACACGGATCTGAGTTGTGATTACAGTGGAGTACATGTAAACTCTCACTGACCCATTAAGCAATGGTTCATGTGTCTTTTAATAACCTCTGCCATCTGGCTATTCGCTACCTGCCTACCTCTGTAGATTCTAATACAATATGCTTTACAGACCTTGCCAAGATCAGTTATACCAACACACATGACAATAATTACTGTCTAGATCTCATGATCAAAGCAGATCGTTCGCTGCTGTCTTATTAAAGCCCGATGAGAGTGTAACGACCGCTCCTGTTGGAGATGTCTGACCGTATGCTGCTGCATGCCCCTCGCTGTGCCGCCCTGATGGAGCCATTGTCTCACATCACAATGAGACACTGTGTTGGGTTTTTTTGTACATTAGTCACCAGGGTCGGGGGTCAGAGGTCATCATTTGGGCAGCCTGTGCTGCTGTCTGCAGTGAAATGTGAATGTGCGTTTTGTTGTTTGATAGCCAGCGTCCTGTAATGAGCAGCTGCTGACAAAGACAACGCCGTCTGTCCTTCGGCCGCCGTAATCAGCTTGTGTGTCCCGCTGCTGTCCTTTTTAAGCGGTCACTCCCAGGAGCAGAGATGAAAAGTGTGTGTGTGTGTTTTCAGTTGGATGTGATCATCGCCGACCTGGACGGTGGCACGGTGACCATCCCCGAGTGTGTCCACATCTCCCTGCTGCCTGAACCCATCCTCCAGCAGACCCAGACGGTGCTCTCCATGGTAAGACCTGCAGCCTAAACTCTGAACACACCACTACTGGGTACCGCAGGAAATCTCATTAACTTCCAGTGGGTGGTTTCTAACCCCCCCCCCCCCCTCCAGTGGCGCTTTATGGGTTGACAGGAAGCTCTTCAAAGATCTTTTTCCTCCTATTTCTTTGCACCACTTTCCAGGTTGAATTTTGGTCTTGGTATGGTTCACTTTTACAGTTTTTGGCTTGTTTTTTCCAAGTTTTAAGTGTTGGATTTGATTTTTGTTTTGGTTTTAGCTCTGACTGGTAAAAACATGTACGAAGATGTTTGCAGCAAACACAACAGAAAACGAGCCAAATATCCTCCGTCCCTCCAAATGAAATTGGGTAGCTGTAGCTCATTCATCTTTCACATGCAGCATGTATATTGCATGATGCCCTCCATTGTGTTCATTCATTAAGAATGGCATGTTTTTGCCTTCCCTTTAGTTTATTTCTAGAAATGTTTCAGTACATTTTTAAATCAGGAGATGCAGATATTCACATTCACTGCTTTTTACTGTACTTTCAAGCTTTTTCACGCATTTTCCGTTTCAGTGAAGTCATTTGTGTTTTATCTTGGTGGTTTAGTATCATTTTAGTTGAAGCTTGGTGCTGTGATGCTGCCAACTCGGCTGTAGTTAGAACCAGTATCACCCTCACACACAGGGCAAAGAATTTCCTGTCAAGTGCTAGCCCTGCACTGCGCTATTGTGTTCATATCAAGCACTTCAAATAACGCAAGCTCATATCATGCACTTTACTGCATCCTGCAGCTTCAGCCCCTTCCAGTATTCCAGTGCCAGCCCATTCGGAGAAATGCTTTTTATCTGTTCAAGTGTGCAAACAAATGATTTCTCCAGCTTCCTCATTCTGCAGAATGCACGCATTTCTTTCCTGCTTCCCTTTGTCGCCGCCGTTTACTGTGTGTACGTCTCATGACAACATGTGTCATGATCGTGCAGAACAGTGGGATTTGTTGTGTTACTCGTTTTATTGAACGTGACAGGTATGCGGCTCACAGTGGAACTGTTGCAGGAAATTGCCCTCAGTTCATGGTCAATTTACTGGATGAACTGTTTTATGTCTCAGACTGCAGTCACGTGTAAAACATGATAAGGAATGATGGTTAACACACCTATGTTGTTCCGGCATTGACTGGAATATGGTCACGTTTGATATAATGTCTCAGATATGTCCCTGACAGATGCTTTTACAGTATTATACAGCGCTCATAAAGACGTAGCAGCTCTGGGCAGCTGTACTTCAGCTAAATGCTCACGTCTGCATGCTAACGTCCAATAGCTGTTGAGACCAAAGTGACGGACTGACCAACTGACATTGCCACGGCTGCGAAACTACTCCCAAGTGAAAACAAATCTACACAAATGAATGTAGAATACACAGAGAATACTGACTGCAAGATGAACATTGACTTTCCAGCAAGACGACAGCCCCAAACATAAAGCCAGAGCAGAAGCAACGTCCTGGAAATGTGCTGTTCGCTTGCTGTCTCCACGCAACGTGACGGCACTTTGGAGCCGTTTTGCAAAGGAATATCGCAGTGCAGGGTCTAAGCGCATCAAGGCTGTACTGCTGCCTCTTATAAATGTTGACTTTAGGGGGGTAAATACTTTTTCAGTCAGTTATTTGAGCTTTTATATTTAGAGAATTATTTAGAAGTGTTTATATTCTTACATAGAAACTAATTTTTGTAAAAGAGTAATGCAGGACTTGTAATAGAGTCTTTTTTAAATTGTTGCATTGTTACTTTTACTACGAGGTCCCACATTGTAGAAAGTGAGATGTCCATGTCTTGTTTGATTATAAAGCAGCTCTAGGCGCTGTATAAATACTGTGAAGGTATCAAGTCTGTCTCAAACGGCTTGTTTCGGACAGCGGGTGAACTGAGGGGCTGTATAAAGGGCCAGCAGAAGATCCATCAGGACTTGTGAATCATGCAAAGCTACTCTAGTGGAGTCCCAGAATAAAAATACAGAGCTGCAAACGAGCATAACATGGGTCCTTTTTAAAGTGAAAGGTCTGAATACTCCATACTTCCATCACTGTTGCTCCCCATCAGGCTCGTGAAAAGATGCTCAAAATAAGATCAGAATAAGGAAATTTCTTCTGGTTATCTCGATTGCGCTGGGTCCGTTGTGGGAAAATCCTCCTGACGCGTGTCGGCCCCTCCAGGGTAGTCTGGCTTGTTTGCTGTTGTTGTGATTGCAGTCACGTGTAAAACAGGATGATTCACTTTTATTTGGTTATTGTCTCTACAAAATGACTGACGCATTTTTTTTGTTTGTTTTTTTCCTTCTGCCGAGAGACCAGGGGTCAGTTTTCCCTCTGCTGGTTGCACAGGGTTGGTGATGTCACTGAGGCAGAGGGTAGGTTGTGTTTATTTTAGAGAGGCGGGAGCTGGCATGCTCTTCATTTTGGGAGTCAAACGCGCTCTTCCCACGGGCTCCCGTTGTATTTGAGATAGTTGCAATTCAAGAAATGCATCGTCCTGTTTTTGTTACTTAAACGGAACGGAAGCTGAAGACACAGTCTCTCTCGCTGCAGACGTCTAGCACAAAAGCTATAATAAGCTCTACAGTTGCAGTTGGATGATATGCTGCATGGAAGAACTGCACATTTTATTTGACGTCACCGTTAACTGTCTCAAAATGTACAGTTAAAAATACCAACTGCTGCTCAGAACGTGGAAAAATGGTACACTGTCATAATGCCTGGACAAATAATTAGAGGTTTTTATTTTGACTTATCTGACAAGACATTACACATTCTCATATTTATGCTAACGCAAAAATAATAGTGACATTAAATCGCCACTTGAAAAGGCTGCAGTCGTCCTCAGCATGTTCTCAGCTTTGTCTCCGCTATCCACACTGAGCCGATGGAACTGCCAGCAGCAGTATGGACGCGACCTCGTCCACCGTCTCACCTTCAGTTGTGCTGGATCAATAGATCTGAGAATCCTCCACTCAGCCCAGAGACCCCTGTTTGATTGAATTCTGTCCCATGGAGAGGAAACCTGTGTCCAATAACATTCCTAAATTTTTGCTTCTAACCATAATAGGATACCCTGAAGGAGCGCTAAACCCAGTTTATGACTACTGTCCCATTCAGAGATAAATGTGTACAATCCCGACAGCAGCTTTGTTCCCAGCAACAGCTGTGTGTCAAAGTGTCCTCAAGCAAGACGCTGAACCTCGACACACTGACTGGGGCATCTGCTAAATGCCTGAGATGACAAGGCCCAAAATACATAAAATGATAAGTGGTTTTGTTGTGAAATCTAGGGCTCGTCCCCGCATGTTTTTGTGTTTGGGGCTGTTTCTGTGGCTTATAACCTAGAGACACTTGTGTGTCGTGGTCCTTGCTCTGCGTCGATGGAATGAGAGCCGGAAACAAAAGAGTCTACGAGAAGTGTCACTGGGTTGTGGGCCTGCGTCCTCAGCACAGATTTATAAACTGGAGGATTGTAGCTCGGACTGAGCAGGTTTTGACCTGCTTAGTTTTCGGGTTGGATTTGCCCGGGGCGCAGGACCTCATGACCCAAAGAGACCCAAAGGTATCAGCAAGTCCGATCAGCTCACACAGGCGGGACCTGACCTCCATCAGTGAGACGAGACACGAGGAGAGAACGGATCGTATGACTTTTGTTTAGCGGGTCTTTAGGTCGTTGAATTGTCTGGAAACGTTCCGCGGGGAAAGGTAGAAGCTGCTGCGGGTGAAGGTTGTGGGAACGATGATGCTGTAGATTGTTGGCCAGCAACCGTGAACCAGGGCTCAGCTGCTGCGCTCCGCTTACTGTTAGCTGAACGACTTTTCATGTAGTAGCCCGAGGCCGAAGGCCGTTTCCGATGTCGTATTTGTTGCCGCTGCTGCTGCTGTGTCTCCACACTATAAGACATGGGGTCGAAATGATTTCGTTTTCCTTAAAGCTAGACAAAAAGAAATCTGTTGATGAGAATAACCTTTTCACTTTTCTACAAGCTCTTTGGACCTAAACATGACAGTATCTTAAAAAAGCAGACACATTTCATCAAGTTATCATTGTTAGTACTGTAGCCACTATGGCGATTATCGATTCGTCATTTTATCTATGAAATGCTGGTTATAGTGTCTTGTTTTGTCCAAAAAAAAAAAACCAATTCAGGACCTGAACATATTCCGTTTGCAATCAGGTGCGACAAAGAAAAGCATCAAATCCTCACATTAGAGGAGCTAGAACCAGCAAATGTTTGCTTAAAAACAGATGACAAAAGCGATTATTAAGATGGTAGGAAGAAATAGTTGCCAATACATTTTCAGTCAGTCCACTGATTGAGTCATCTTTGCCACCTCTGGCCTAAAGAGATAAATAAAAGACCGACCAAGACATTACAGTCAGTGCAGTGCATAAACAATACAGCAGCGCCAAGTCTGCTCCAAAACCCTCGGCCGTGCCCGACACGTTTCTGCCGGCTCGCTAGTCGCTAGAAATCACTAGAATTTCTCTCAGGTCTTGGACTCGGCGGACCCAGAACTCCACTAAGGCAGCAGTCGGAGTGTGATTGATGGTGGCTTCATGCGTGTGTGTCGTAGGTTTTGGATCCGGAGCTTGAAGTCGCTGACCATGCCTTCCCCCCGCTCTCCACGCAACCCTCCGCGCCAAAGATCCAGGTGAGAAAGACACTCCTCCAATGAAAAAGGTCTTTCATTAGCTTTAGCCCTCTTTGTACAGCTCTTTCCCTGAATGTAGCCAGTAAAGTCAGCACAGTGTCACATTCTGGGCAACACTTTCCAGCGGACAGCAGAATGAATCACTGCAATCCAAGATGTCACCAGAATAACACCCAAATTGCTCATACCCTCAACCAAAAATGTTGTCTCAAGTGGGTACATGAAGTCTAAAGCCTGTACACTCTCGCTGATCTGATAGTTCTGTCTAACAAGCAAAGTAGCTTTTATATTTTATTCTTGTAGGCAGTTTTGGTGTGTGTGTGTGTGTGTGTGTGTGTGTTTTGGCTTTAACTGGACAGTTGTGTGCGTTTCAGGATAAAGAGATCCGTGGCGTCTTCCTGTGGCTGTTCGCTCGGCTCTTCCAGGGCTATCGCTGGTGCCTGCACATCATCCGCATTCATCCGGAGCCAGTGATCCGCTTCCATAAGGTATGTAAACGGTGCCTGCGTGCGACATAACAACTCGCACCGGTCATCTGCGCGTTCTACAGTTTCCCGAACGGCATCAGATCAGTGTAACGTGTGTTTCCACAGGCGGCCTTCCTGGGTCAGAGGGCGCTGACGGAGGACGACTTCCTCATGAAGGTGCTGGACGGCATGGCGTTCGCAGGCTTCGTGTCGGAGAGAGGGCCTCCTTACAGAGCCACTGACCTGTTTGATGACGTGAGTCTGTCAGCACATGGTAGAAAGACAGGAGAACAGTCCATAATATCTTAATAATGAAAGTTATGTGGCCCAGATATGAAAGGAAGCTCACGTCTTTGCCCTGTTTCCACAGCTGGTAGCCAATCAGGTGGAGCGGATACGACAAGAGGAGACCTGTCCACACAAAGTCATGAACCACGTCAAGGAGCTGGCTGAGCAGCTCTTCAAAAATGTATGTTCTCTAATGAAACTGCCCCAAGGAGTACCTTGTACCTCTGGTTTATTCTGCTGTTGCTTATTAGTTTCTTCTCTTACCACCCCCCCCCCCCAGGAGAATCCGTACCCCGCTGTGGCGATGCACAAAGTCCAGCGGCCGTCAGAAAACAGCCAAAGCGGCGCGCAGAATCAGACGCCCTTCCCTTTGCTGGACGACGTCGCGGTGCAGCTCTTCATCGACCACGCCGCCGCCAAGCTCAAGACTGCGCCTCCTGTGGTCAAGGCGGAGCTCAAGGGCATGGTGCCGTCGGGGCCCCCGCTGGGTGAGCTGGGGGAGAGGACCGAAACCGGGTTGATGTGTAAATTGGTCACTGGGTCAATTCCAGATCCAAAAGTGTTTGGATTCATTTAAAATAAGAAGACTGAGAAAAGTAGAAAAAGTGTAGCGGTGATGTTTTGAAAGACCCAAAAGTGGCAAAACAAACCAACACTGATAGAAATGTGTTTTAAGGCAGCAGTGCTGGGTTTGATAGTTAGCAGTAACATTAAGTTCAACACCTCCACTTGACCTTCCCGTGTGAACTTTCCACTCAGACAGTCTGTCTCACAGCGTGTGTCTAATGGGGCTGAGCTCCGTCCTGCAGTGATGAATGAGTGTCTGATCACTTCCCCCCCGTGTCCCCACAGGAGACATTGTGGACAGGAACGGCAACGTGATGGCCAACAGCGCCCGCAGGCTGGAGGTGGTCAGGAACTGCATCACGTACATCTTTGAGAATAAGATGCTGGAGGCCAAGAAGGTAAGAGCGACGCATCTGTGCATGACCATGACTGACACACTGCATGCGTACTTAGCAGAAACAAAACACTCACGTTTGCTTGTGAACTTTAAAGTGCCTTGTAAGAACTTTGCTTGTTAGACTTTTGGGAAGCGATCGCGTTTGTGATTCGGCTGTTTTTCAATCTCCTCTGTCCAGCTAATGCCAGCTGTGCTGCGGGCTCTGAAGGGTCGGGCGGCCCGGGTTTGTTTGACCCAGGAGCTCAATCAGCACGTCCTACAGAACCGAGCTGTGCTGGACGACCAACAGTTTGACTACGTCGTCCGAATGATGAACTGCACCTTACAGGTGAGCCTGCAAAGATGAGAACATCACTGGAACCAGTGGTATAGCAAAAAACCTGAATGAGATGCCATGGAAAAGTTGAGGCATGGCAGTAAAACTGTTTTCAGGTTGAGGATATGACTGTATAACAAAGGACAACATTTTCATAAAGCAGCAATGCTCTCTGTTTTATCACAAAGACAATACTAACTTGCTGTTATGTTTAGCAGGTATAATGTTAACCATGTTCCCCCATCTTAGCTTAGCGCCTTAGCATCGCTAACATTTGCTAATTAGCACTAAACATCCCTGACTGTAAAAAATTTCAGTTTAATGATGCCAAAGGAGAAGTAGTTTAGAAGATATAACACATAAAGATATACAGTATAACGAGGTGCACAGATACAGTGAACAGTCCAATAATTCACACTCGGATAATAACAGTTCTGTTTTTATGGTTGGCGAGATGTCGCATCATTCATTGCTGATCTGTTTCTGTTCAGGACTGCTCGCATATAGATGAACACGGTATTGCAGCTGCCCTCCTTCCGCTGGTCACAGCCTTCTGCAGAGTAAGTTCATCACCAAAGTCACTCCACATCGCCCGAATTCAGCCAGTGTTCCCTCGTGGGTTTTTTTACGATTCTCAGAGTGAGGGGGGGGGTTTTGAGGTGAGGCGGGATGTCTCATAAAAGTCTCTCCCTGTGTTTGTCTGACAGAAACTGGGCGCAGGCATCACTCAGTTCGCCTACAGCTGCGTGCAGGAGCACATGGTGTGGACCACCATGCAGTTCTGGGAGGCCATGTTCTACAGCGACGTCCAGAACCACATCAGAGCTCTGTACCTGGAGACAGAGGAGGGCGAGCAGCAGAACAACTCTGTGAGCACCTCCGTTGCACTTTATATGTTCAGCAGTTAAAAAGTTTTTGGTGAATTCTTTGGAAGGAAATCCAGCCAGTAGACTAATGAGTCAGTCTCCCAACCTGCTGAGCAGAGTGTCATTCTTGCCTTGAGATGATTAATCGTGAATGGACCTCCTCTGGTTTGCTCTCAGGAGCAGCAGGACGCGTCGGGCGGTGGGAGGGAAGTCGGCGCCCTGGAGCTGGCGTCGGAGCAGAACCGGCTGTGGCCGACGCTCAGCAAGGAGATGCAGGCGGAGCGCGTGCAGAAAGAGGAGAGCACGGTGTTCAGCCAGGCCATCCATTACGCCAACAGGATGAGCTACCTGCTGCTGCCGCTGGACACCAGCAAGAACCGCCTGCTGAGGAGCACCGGGCTGGGAGACGTGGAGAGCGTCAGCAACAGCTACGTCACAAACAGGTACGAACGGTATTCAGGTAGTCTCCGAGTTCAGGGCAGGGCCATATAGTCAAAATCACTAATGAGAATCAATCACAATGTGGCAAATGTGGGCAACCAAGGACATGGGATCATATCTCCTGCCGTCATTTACAATCTGCTGTCAGTAATCCGTTCATAGGTGAATATAGTTTCATCCCATGTTCGTTTTTCATTGGAGATGTGTTCAACGCGTGTTTTTCGTGTCTTGCAGTATTGCAGGCAGCATGGCGGAGAGCTACGACACCGAGAGCGGCTTCGAAGACGCCGAGAGCTCGGACGTGGCCAACTCCGTGGTGCGCTTCATTAACCGCTTCGTTGACAAAGTGTGTAACGAGAGCGGCGTGACCAACGAGCACCTGAAGGCGCTCCACACCATGATACCGGGTACGGAGGCGGATCTCTCTTCGCACCGCCGAGGGCACCGCACCAAACTTCATGGCAAAATCTGTCCCTTCTTGTCCTCCGTCTTTACCCTTCTTTGCGTGTCTTTGCAGATATTGTTCAGATGCACATTGAGACGCTTGACGCAGTCCACAGGGAGAGTAAGAGGCTGCCTCCGATCCAAAAGGTAACCAATTCCTATTTTTACGTCCCACTGGACAAAGGCCATGCAGAACCCCCGCCAGCCCCGCCCACTCCCCTCTCCACCAATCCCTACAGCTCAGGCTCACAGTGTCACAGCAGGTACGTCTGTCCGCCAGAGACGGAACTGTGTGACTCACAGCACGCCTGAGCAGTGCATGCTGGGTGATTGCTCTCCCTCGTCGTGCCGTCTGGCCCCCGAGGCCCGGCGGAGCTGCGGCAGCCAGGCTGAGCTCCGCCGAGGCCGAGTGCCTTCAGTCTGAAGGGTGCCGTGAGTCCTGCGTGCAGTGTGTCGGGAGAGGCGCGGTGGCTGCGCCGAGCTTGACGTGACATGTTTTGTCGTTTCACTTCGTGGGTGGGGGACATGTAACTGCTCAGCTGCTCCCCGGTAGTGTTTTCCCACATGAGCAGGTTTCTCTCCCCATCGTCTCCCTGCCTTCATCATGTCCTGAGCAGGCAGGCCCAGTTCAGCTAGGGGATATGAGATAGTGGGCCGGACAAAAACACAAAAACATTTGTGTGCTATTTACAGCTATTCTCAGCAGTTAAAATGCCTACAGAGGAAAACTGCCCTTTTTTTCTCCCCGCTGGAACTCCACCTGGATTTGGACATTTGTGGCGTTAGTGTTTTGTGCTACAGATTACAAAACATGAAAGGTTACTAAAGTTTAAGTTCATTTCCTATCAGAGGTGGAGTTCCTTAGGAAGCTCTCCAGGCCTCACTGGTGAGACAGGAAGTGATGCAAGGGGCCGGAGGACAAAGCCAGCCTCATATTTCATACTGTTGGCAGCCCACAGAGGCCTCTTAGTCGAAAAAAATGGGAGTCCTGTAATCAAGTTTTGGATCCTCGGGGACTCAAGACAGCCCTTGTATTTTTTATTTTTTTATTTTTGTATTTTAAGAAATATGAAATGAACATCCCATTACATAAACACATCCAAATGAATATTATTATATATTTCTTTGTGTGTATTTGTCTTTTCTGTTTGGAACTACGTCTCTGCCAAGATCCCACCGATCCACATCAAGCGACGTGTGTGTGTGTGTGTGTGTTATGCAACCAATCATTTCATGTCTAAACAGTGCAGGCCATCCAGCCAGTAACCTCCGCATGGTTGTGAAAGCATGAGTGGAGTGGTCGCTTTCATACATGAATAATGGTGGCCAGTACTGTCCGCAACACTGGCAGCATTGCTTTAGTGTATACCAGTTGGCTGCTTCACAGAAATACATCTGATGCTCATTCTCTTTGTTTTTAGACTTTGCTCATGTCTCGTACATGTAGGAATAACCTGACTCTGTAGAGTGAAGGCAGTTCGTGTCAGCACCACCATCCAACTGTTTTTTGTTGGTTTTTTTTGCATGAAATTGGAAGAACGAAAAGAAAGAAAACTGAATGGAAATCTAGAAATTGTGCCATGTCATTAATCCTCCTCTCTTCCTCCCCTCTCTGTTTCTGTGCAGCCCAAGCTGCTGAGGCCGACGCTGTTGCCCGGCGAGGAGCTGGTGATGGACGGCATGCGGGTCCACCTCATCCCTGACGGCCGCGAGGAGGCCACGGGGCTGATGGGAGGTCCGCCTCTGCTCCCTGCCGAGGGCGCCATCTTCCTCACCACCTACCGGCTCATCTTCAAGGGCACGCCCACCGACCCGCTGGGTGAGAGACGATGCACACTTACTTTGAAAGGCCTAAGCTTCTCTACCAGACAGTTCTGTTGACTGGGTTTGGGTCCGGCCTGTGGGCCCTCTAATCCCTGCTCTTTGTCTGTGCGTCTTCCTCCTGCAGTGGGGGAGCAGGTGGTGACTCGCTCGTTCCCCGTCGCCTCTCTGACCAAGGAGAAGAGGATCTCAGTCACTTTACCCATGGACCAGTTTGTCCAGGAGGGGCTACAGCTACGGTCCTGCACCTTCCAGGTGCTCTTACATTCTCAACCCCTATCAATAATATCCGGCCCCTCTTCCTCTTTTCCTTCGCTTGCTGTTCTTTTTCTCTGATTTCCCTGTTTCTCCGCCTTGTTTTTGCAGCTGATGAAGATTGCGTTCGACGAGGAGGTGGCATCGGACCTGGCCGAGGTTTTCAGGAAGCACATGCACAAGCTGCGCTATCCTCAGCACGTCCAGGGCACCTTCGCCTTCACCGTGGGCCAGTGTGGCAAGATGGTGGTGGAGCACAAGACCAAGGACAAGAACCAGTCGCTCAAGTGAGGACACCATTCATGCAGAATGAGTGAATGAGTCGGCGCGCATCAGGAGTTGCATGTTATGTGATTCTCCTCCTGAAGACCTGCTCTCAGGTCTGCAGAGAGCGAGTGGCTGCATCTTGTCCCAGTTCCCTCTGAGCTTTGGCTCGGTATCATCCGCACACAGCAAGTTTTCAGTATGATAATCTATTTCCAGTGTGAATTAGGAATCCAGTAATCTTTTCGTTTTTTGATACATTTATTGGTAAATGCCCTGCTCACACCTTTAAGCTTCCCGTCTGTGTCCTTTTTTAATTTGTCTCCTCTGTATTCAAAGTCTCAGCAACCAACTCTCAGTCCCTTTCCGACCCCCCCCCCCTCCTGACCACACACACAGTTCTCCCCTCTCTTTCTTTTCTGGAGAGTGAAAGGAGCATGAGAGAAGCCTTTGAATAATTCATCAGTGGAAAATGTGGCAGCCGTTTTTTTTTTTTTTTTTTTTAATCGGCCCTGTTGTTTCCAGAAGCCTCCGTTCAGACGCATTCATTCGGACTCTGGCCGTGTGGCATGCTAAATCACCAACACACACCAGTGAATTCATGACAAACGATTTTGCACTGGGACGAACACTCAAGTCAAATCAGCCCATTGTCAGCTGCAGTTGGACATTTGCGTGCTAAGAGGCCCGACAGGAAGTGGATGCCGAGTGACTTTGACCGGAATATGCTGTGGAATCAGCGACGGGTGCGTTTTTTTGAAAATGTTCAACTTGCCCTTTTTTTTTCTTTCGCCTTCATCAGGACGCTTTCCAAAAACCTGGTGAAGAGTGCCAAGAGGACCATCGGCCGGCAGTACGTGACCAGGAAGAAATACTCTCCCCCCACCTGGGAGAACAGGAGCAGCTTCCAGTCAGAGCTGGATGAGGATGAAATCTCAGGTGGTCGCAGTTTTATGCTCTTTTCAACAGTGCTTACTCTTCAACTGCTTACAGTACACACACTTGAACTATCATCAGGGCCTCCAGCTAAATGAAATCTTAACTAGTTTTACATTAAACACCAGAAATTGCTCAGTTGTCTGTGTCTCCGTTAAGGTTCCCAGCTCGCCTGCAAAAAACCCTTAGAAAGACACCTAAAACCACAGCCATACTGGTTCTGGAAATAAAACTCCTTGTTTTTGAAATGTGTGCCTCCACAGTTTCAGAGGAAGTGGACCAGAGCTCCCTCACCCTGTCCTCCACCATCCGCTCATCTGACCGACAGACCATGAGCAACGTTGTGGAGCGCGCCTGTTGCCGCGACTACCAGCGCCTGGGCCTGGGCACGCTCAGTAACAGCCTGACACGTTCGAAGAACGAGCCTTTCCGGATTTCCACCGTCAACCGCATGTACACCGTCTGCAGGAGGTGAGACCACTGGAAGACAACACATAGAGACATGTGGGAGACGTATATGGGCCGTATCTCTTCAGTGCTTAATACAATGTGTGTGTGTGTGTGTGTGTGTGTGTGTGTGTGTGTGCCACAGCTACCCCGGCCTGCTGATTGTGCCTCAGAGCATCCCGGACACGACCATCCAGAGAATCTGCCGCTGCTACCGGCAGAATCGCTTCCCCGTGGTTTGCTGGAGGAACTCGCGAACGAAGGCCGTCCTGCTGCGCTCTGCAGGCCTCCACGCGAAGGGGGTGGTGGGCTTCTTCAAGTCCCCCAACGCCCCTGCTGCAGGTAATAAACACAAATCTATTTTTAGGCCTCTAGTTGATAATTGTAAATGTTGCTGATTATTTTGCTGGAATGTCCTGATCATTTCCTCACCAGTCTTTAAATGTTAGCTACTCAAAACACTCATTAGTTACCTGAAACATAAAGATGTGTTCACGCGGGTTCTCCTCTGTGCAGTGCCCTCCCAGGCGGACTCCACCAGTCTGGAGCAGGAGAAATACCTGCAGGCCATCATCAGCTCCATGCCTTCTTACAGCGAGAGCAGCGGCAGGAACACGCTCAGCGGCTTCACCTCCACGCATATGAGCACCTCCGGTGGGTGGACTAACACGCTGCCATAACATGGGCTGTGTGTGTGGGGGGGGGTCACAGAGCTGATGCTTTCGTCTTTCCGCAGACTCCTCGGATAAGCTGAGGCAGCCCAAGATCGGGGCGCTGATGAAGCAGGTGATGGGCACCAAGGAGGACGTCCCTGGAACCTTCAGCAGAGGAGGTGAGGCGGTGTCTGCGTGTCCCCACGCTGCTCCTGTAGCTCCCTTTCTTCAGTTGAGTCGGTGGCAGTCCTGGTTTCAAAACAAAATGTGTGAATTGTGTTTCAAGTCTGACATCTGTTGACTGAAACTGGGACTGGACCAGGATGATGATGAATGAGTTAATGCATCCCTTGTAGCTCATGTTTAGGTGATGTTTAGGTGTGTGTGTGAGTGTGTGTGTGTGTGTGTGTGTGTGTGTGTGTGTGTGTGAGTGTGAGAGCGAAATCATCCTCCACTGTGTGGTGGTGTTGTTTAATGCGCCATCTCTGTCGTTTGACCTCAGCTCTGGGTCAAAGGGCGAAAGTCATCTCCCTCTCTCAACCCAAAGTGTCTGGCAAGGCCAGGAACCCTACTAGAGGTACAGTAGGCCACCCCCCACCCCCACCCCCCCTTCCACTCCTGTCTAACCAATCAGATCTCTTTAACAGTAGTGTCCGTGTGTTTGCCGTGGTTCCTGATAGTGTGCTGTCTCTGCGGACTAATGGTCTGTTGTTATTGCTTGTGTTTCTCGGAGAGCTGCTGTGTGTGTGCATGCTGCAGCTGCAGCTCGGCTGTCTGACGTCCTGTTTGTCGTTTCCTGTTTGATTCTTCTCTCCGTTGAATGTCGGCAGCAGTCAGTCAACTCTGCTCCACCGTGACGTAGCTGTCATTGAGCTAGACGTAGCAATCCTTTCTGCCTTATTTACCAGCATGACTATCAGAAGCTGTGGACATCACACACATCAGTGTGTTTTTTAAAGGAGCATTCCAGTTTATTGCAACTTAGTTTGTAACCGACCGGAATGGTCCTTTAATGGCTTGGAGAGGGCGTCCATGTGAGGTTTGATGGTTCAGTTTTCATGTCACGATTCCTTAAAAGACTTCTACTTTGTCTGTGTGTGTGTCGCAGGTAAATGGGGCAGCATTCGGGGCAGCGGCCGTCTAAGTGCCTACAACCCAGACGTGGGGACGCGTCTGGCAGGGAAAGAGTCTCCACAGCCCAACGGGGGGCCGAGCGAGGCGCTGTTCCTCCGCCAGCAGAAGGCCTATCTCTACATCATCGGAGACAAGGCCCAGCTCAAGGTGACCAGTGACACACTAATTAACGCGACGTTTAGGGCGTTGCGCGCGACAAAGGGCTGGGAAAAGGGGGAAAAAGAAGGAAGGAAAAGTAGAGCGTGCTTTGATAGAACGTGGTTCTGCTTGGGAGTATAAACCTGGACGGTGTTGTTGTGTTCAGGGAGGGAAGCAAGACTCCTTCCAGCAGTGGGAGGTGGTTCCCATCGAGGTGTGCGACGTGCGGCAGGTGAAGAACAGCTTCAAGAAGCTGATGAAGGCGTGCATGCCGAGCTCCTCGACCTCCGACCCCAGCATGAGCTTCCTGCGCTGCCTCGAGGAGTCCGAGTGGATGGCTCTGGTTAGTAGTCTCCGCCGATGAGAGCATGTCCTGTCCCAGCTCATTTTTATGACCTTTGGTGTTGTTTGTACTGACCCGGTGTGTGTGTGTGTGTGTGTGTGTGTGTGTGTGTGTGTGTGTGTGTGTGTGTCCGTCCAGCTACACAGGGTGCTGCAGGTGTCTGTCCTGGTGGTGGAGCTTCTGGATACGGGCTCGTCGGTCATGGTCAGCCTGGAGGACGGCTGGGACGTCACCACCCAGGTTTGACTGACACCCAGAAACTTTCAACGCGGTTGCTGACAAATGTTCTCCGAGCTCCGAGTGTGACGCGCCACATGTCTGTGTGTGTGTGTGTGTGTGTGTGTGTGTGGGCGCGCAGGTGGTGTCCCTGGTGCAGCTGCTGTCTGATCCGTACTACCGGACCTTTGACGGCTTCCGGCTGCTAGTGGAGAAGGAATGGCTGTCGTTTGGCCACAGGTTCAGCCACCGCGGAGCACAGACGCTGGGCAGCCAGAGCAGCGGCTTCACCCCCGTCTTCCTGCAGTTCCTGGACTGCGTACACCAGGTGGGTCTGCAGTGTGGCGTGGGGAGGTTTGCTCTCGTTTTAATGTGGGATGTAGCGATGCCGGGAGGTCAGAGGTCAGCTGGAGGACGGTGTTGAAAGGCTACTACCCGGCTCAAGAAGTTGAACCGAAGCACTCCAGCTGCCTCCTCCAGGCGAATCCTGACCTGTGTTTCTCTGTCCCTCCACACTCAGATCCACCTCCAGTTCCCCATGGAGTTTGAGTTCAGTCAGTACTACCTGAAGTTCTTGGCCTACCACTACGTGTCCAACCGCTTCCGCACCTTCCTGCTCGACTCCGACTACGAACGCATAGAGCTGGGTGAGAACATTTCACCCTCAGATGCTGTCGTTTTTAGTGTGAGCTGCTCCATCAGATACAGCGTCTCGTGTTCCTGACAAGCCCTCTTGTGTGTGCAGGAGTGCTGTATGAGGAGAAAGGTGAGAGGAAAAGTCCGCAGGTGTGCAAATCCGTTTGGGACTACATCGACAGACTCAACAAGAAAACCCCCATCTTCTACAACTACATGTTCTCTCCTGAAGACGAGGAGGTGAGTCCACTGTTTGTCCTTCAGGACAGCAACCTAAGACGCACGTTAGTCTGCTGGTGAGCAGCTACAGTAAATGAAAGGATAGACAAACTTAACCTAAATATTTAATGCATGTGAGTTTATTCAATGGATACATTGAAACAAAGGAGGCTCATCGGTGGGTAAATGTCAAGCGAGTAATTGTGCTTTCCAGGTGCTGCGACCGTACGCCTTCATCTCCAACCTGAAGGTGTGGGACTTCTACACGGAGGAGACTCTGTCAGAGGGGCCCTCCTACGACTGGGAGCTGAGGGGCCGGCAGGAGCGCGTGGCAGAGGAGACGGCGGAGAAACCCGACAGCGGCGGCCCCAAGTCGCAGCGATGCGTCGTGTGGCCGTGCTACGACAGCCTGAGCAAGGCGGTGCCCGACGCCATCACCAAGCTGCTGCAGGACCTGCAGAGTCTGGAGGCCGAGCTCGGCCAGACGTCGGAGAAGTGGAAGGACACGTGGGACAAAATCAAGGCCGCGCAGAGAACGGAGGCCAAGCTGGAAAGCAAGGTGAGACCAGCAGTTTCATTTACCCCACTAAACGGCACAGAAATGCAGTTAACATGCTGCTGGGGTGTGGGGTGATTTCTCAGCTTTGACTACATTGTCAGCCTGTAGGAAACACTGTTCTCTGTGGAAGCAGTTTCACACGACTGGGGGCTTTGGGCAGTAGTCAACTAGTCACGATCAAATTATAATGAATTCATTTGTAAAATGTATATACTTCCACATACTATATGTCTCTTAAGCTTTGTATTTACAAAGTTCTTACAGGTACTGAAAACTGACTCTTAAGCAGTCTTAATTGTATCGAAAACACACATCTACACACTGCCAGACCAAAACAGCGACGCATTAATGGAATCAAATCATGTCACGTATGTTGGAAATACTAAGGAAATAAAGACAAGCGCATCCCATCTTTTAAAATGCAACACAGAAGTTTGTATTCCAGAGACAAATCTTTTCCATTTGAACGGTAGAAGCCACTGAAGATAGACATGTGTTGAAGGAAGGACAAATGGTGGGAGATGTTTTACCGCTGACATCTTGTGGTGAAAACGCAGAATGCAGCTAAGGATGTTCAGGGCCGCACTGTGGCGTTCGCACGTTTCAGATACACACCAAGCACATTCACGACACCACTGAGCTTTTTTTTTTTTTTTTTAAAAGCATACTTAAGTTTTTAGGGTCAAGTCCCGGCCAAGCTATTGTTTTGTTGTCAATATGGACTGTGAAGCAGCTTGCAGACACTTTGAGATGAGTAACATGAGTCACAGTGCTGGCATTGCTGCATGTGGAGGTGATTACATTAAGGGAGAGGTCGTCTCTCTTTCCTCCTCAGCCGTCGTTCTCCAGCTCCTTGCTGATGTCGTCCAACCTGAGCCACCAGCGGCGCTCTCAGGGCGTCTACCTGCAGGAGAGCGGCGTGGGGTCCTCCATCAACCTGGCCCTGGACTGCGAGGCCAGCGCCACCTCCACGCCCGTCGCCGGGCGGCCCAGCACCAGCACGCTCTACAGCCAGTTCCAGAGCACCGAGAGCGAGAACAGGTCTGTGCCCACGCTGCTGACTTTTTTTAAATTATTTTTTTATTTACCGAGGCACTGAGGGGAGAGCTGGTCTGTGTGAGGATTTGTAATGTTTTGAAACAACCCGCCCCGCTCAAGTGTCCCTGAGAAAGACACCGCATGGCTCCATGTTCTGCTGATCTATGTAGGGTAGGACCACCTGTGTCAGGTAAATCCTTAAAATGTTCAACGTCTCTTCATTTTTGTTTTGACCCTCTTCCATCAGGAGTTTTGAAGGCATCCTGTTTAAGAAAGGGGCGTTGTTGAAACCATGGAAGCCACGGTGGTTTGTGCTGGACAAGACCAAACACCAGGTGAGGCGGGGATGAAAATGAAGCCTTTAGTTTGGTTTAGTTTTTAATCGCCTGTCTCTAACAACGCTTTCCTGCCCCCAGCTGAGATACTACGAGAGCAGGCAGGACAAGGAGTGCAAAGGGGTGATCGAGCTGGCCGACGTGGAGTCCGTCACCCCGGGGACGCCTGCCATGGGAGCCCCGAAAAACATCGAGGAGAAGGCCTTCTTTGATGTAAGCTTCACCTTCGCTTCACGTTGTTTAAGTCACTCTCCGGGGGGGCGTCACGTAGGCAGAATGGGAGGAGGCTCACGTCATTCACATTCATTCATTTCCCTTTCGCCTTGCAGCTCAAGACGACCAAACGAGTGTACAACTTCTGCGCCCAGGACAGCCTGAACGCGCAGCTGTGGATGGACAGTGTTCAGAGCTGCCTGTCGGACGCCTAGGGAGGAGGCGGGACTCTTTTAGGGAGCGAACGCAACCCGGGAACGAATGAGCAGTGCCGCAGCACCTGACGGACATCTCTGCTGACCAATCCCAAGCGGAACAGGGATGGCGGGGTGGGGTGGGGGTGGGAGGGGGCTTTCACCACTTAAGCTCTGTTCTGTTCGCTAGTGTTGAACTAATAACCTTTTGCGTCACGACGTTTCAGTGTTTTTGTTATAAAAAAAATAAGAAAAATGACAAAAAACAAACAAACAAATGTCCCTGAAGAACCACTTGCTGTCATCTCACCAAGTAGCTGCAGCCTCTCAACCCCCCCCCCCCCACACACACACCCCCCACCCCACACACACACAGTCTGACCACTATGTGCGCTGGATGTCTGTATGCACATTAAAGCACGTCGCCGTTGCATTCCTGTGAGGCGTCCTGCAGCTTGGACCAGCATGAAGATCTTTCCAGACCCTTCACCTGTAAACCTCCCACCACTAAACCCCACCCCCACTCCCACTCGCCCTTTTTAAGACGCTCCGGGGAGGAATGACGGAGGACGGAGGAGCTGCAGTCGCCCTGTAGGCCCAGCTACGTGCAGGACTCCTTGTTCAGACTGCTCCCGGAGAAGGATCTTAAAGGACGCGTGGACGAGGAACACACACACACACACACACACGCACACACGCTGACAGCACACACTCCTCCTTCCCGCCTTCAGAGGCCTCTGCTCCCTTAGCCTCTCACTGCCTGATGTAGCCCATTCGCAGTATATATAGAGGAAGCTGAGCGTCCTCAACGGTTCATGAAGGATTTCCATATCTTTTTTTTTAATTTTTTTTAAAAAATCTTTTCCAAAAATCTGCACCAGAAAGAGTTCAACGCTCCTCGCCTGACCTCAGCGGGCGATGGCGAGATATATATATATATATATATATCTATACATACATACATATATATACTGTGAAAGCCATGAATCAGTCGCGGAGATCAAACCAGGAGAGCCAGCCGGAGATCGGGAGTGTGTCGGTGAACGTCCACCGAGAGTGTTTACAAAGTAGACGAAACGTTTGCTCACTAAGCTAAACTCTGCTCTTTCACTCGTGTGTGTTTTTTTTTTAAGAAATCCGTACAACCACTGTCAACATTCAGATTAGTTTGGGTTATTTTTTTTTTTGGTTTTTTTTAAGGGACGCTGAAGGAAAAAGGAGGGATTAATTTTGTAGTGACGTCTTAAAACAATCGATAGAAGGAGACCTGGATAAGGTAGGAGGCTAAAGAGGAGGGATGCTAACGAGAAACAGAGTGACATTATGGGGTTGCTTCGGGGAGACTACGGTTTACTCAGAGATGGACGACGGCTCGCCACAGTGCCAAGTGTCGGGAACCGGGTGTTTGTTAAAAAAGGAAAATTCGGGTGTATTTCTACCTAGGTTCTTAGTGTCCGAATAACCACGGGCCATGCTGAACGTGCACCGCGAGCTAGTTTGGTAAACCAGGGCAACGAGAGCTGGCTTGCCAAGCTAGCTGTGCTAGCGCGCTACCTAATAATAAAATGCAGAAATACCAAACAGTGATTATCGTTTTATACAGCAAGATTCTATTTAAAAAAAAAGAAAACCCAGAGGTAAATAGATACTACGGTAAACACTGTGATTGACTTGTCCTATAACAGGCTATAACAGAAACGTCTCTAGCATGTACACACGCTACACCGACAGCGAACCGCAGACAAGCGTGTGAAATGCGCGAGTGCAACTTTAGCATGACCCGTTAGCCACACTTTTGACAAAGCTCCCTGAATTTTTCGTTAATAATGCCGGGACACGTTATGTGAGTATAAACACACACACACGTACTCGGCGCCTCGGGTGTGAGTGTGACGCAGTTCAGGCTTGTACCCGGCCCCTGTTTCCGGTCCCTGAAGCTTGTCACGCAGACGAGTCCGCTGTCCATCTGTTCCGAGACTTCTAGAGAAACAGTAGGTTTAGCTGGAAGGTTTCAAACATCATTGTTTTTAATGTCGATGGTTTGTCAGACTGCCCCCCCCCCCCCCCCCTCCACACACACACACACACACACACACACAAACCACTCTGACCCACACTCGTTAACACAAACCCTGCTATGTAAAATACGGTTCTACTGCTGTCTTTGTTGAACATAAAATTTGAAATTGTAGATTTTTTTGTTTTTGTTTTTGTTTGTGTTTCTAATAACTCCTTTGTATATACTACTCCAGATTTGTATGTAACGTTTATGGTAGTAATTTATTTAACTGGTCTCCTCAGTAAGAAAGTTCCTCAAGCACCACTTTATTTTTAAATTAGGAATTCTATGTGCCATTTTGTTTATTTCTGTATTAATGTGACTAATGCGTTGTTGTTTTTTGAAAAATGTAAACCCTCAATGTCTTTTTTTTTTTTGGTAAAAAAACAACTCAATACCAACCGTTAATGCAAGAGTGGATATGGTGTGTTAGTGGAAGCCTCTGGGCTGATTTGTTTTTTTTAAAGGCTGGTTGGATTTGACCGTGTTGCTCGCCCACAGTGGTGGGATGTTGTTTGGACGTAGGTTACAGTCACAGTACATTTCACACACATGAAGTCTTCCTGGTGCTGGGTTGTGATGACTGGCCTGCTGCTAGATCAATGGACTCCCCCCCCCCCCCCCCCCTTTTTTTTTGTTGTTGTTGTTGTTGTGTTCATTAAATAGTTGGTGACGAGATGGGACTTTAGTGTCCATAACTAACTGAAGGATATTGGCAAGTTTACTTAAAATGCACGGTGTTGTCAAAAAATAGCTCAAGATATTAATCTAAGATGCCAAACGTACTAATATTATTTAATATGGTAATATTAATACATGTTTAATACGGTTTTTTTTTTTTGGGGGGGGGGGGGGGGGTATGGTGTGTTCACGAACCTTAAAAAGTAACCTAAAACCGGGCTGATCTCTGTTGTCGCGGTGTCCTGGCTCACCCCGGAGTTCACGTCGCGTCGCGACGGCAGCAAGGTGAGAAGCACGGCCGCGATTAACGAGCATCTTCTCAATTTGATTTGTTCGGTCTTATAAATGTCAGAAAATGGACGTCCGGACGTCCTTTTTTTAAATGCGTTGTTTTATCGGACCAACAGTCCGAAAGTCCAAGGTGTTGAATTTACTATCATTTAAGACCAGGGAAAGCAGCAGATGTTCCCATTTGAGAGGCTGGAACTGGAGAATCGATTAACAATAGGTCAGCAGGGGGGGGTCAGTTGGTGTTGAGCTGCCTGATGTGTCGCGTTAGTAAGCGTGATAGTAACGGTGAAAACGACGTCCACAGCGGCACCATCCGTGAGGCTTCCTGTGCCTGTTTCAACTGCCATCATGCCAACAGGCCACCGCTGTGTCTGCTGGAGGCCTGCTGGCCACGAAAAGCACACGGCCAACATCACCCTCACACACGGCCGTGAAGTCTCAGGCGACCTTGCGCGTCTCAAAATAACCCTCCCGCCCCCCCGAGGAACCGGTGGACCAAAGCGACAGCAGGAACCCGCCTGCGGGAAGACTCTTGTGTTCCGACTGCCGTCTAAACACTCAGTCGGACCCAGCTCATCGTTTCCGTGGCAACGCCCCGCAACAGCCAACAGCGACATTAACCACAACAACATGACATAATCCATTTATTTATTTTTGTTCTTTTCTTTTTCTTTCTTTTTTAAAAAAACAAACAACAAAAAAAAAATTAGAAACGACTTTCTGAGCCGGGTTATGTTATTGTCAATCATGTCAATATAGTTTTTAGAATCCAAATAAAAACTGTGGGTTTGAATGTTCATCTGCGTGTGTATATATATATGTATGTATATATATATATATATTGACGAGTTTCGCCGGGTTTCACCTCAGATACATGTTTATTTTCCTCCACATGTCCATGAAAGATTAGATGTAGACTAGACTAGATGTATCGGCTGGTTTAGAGTGGGAAACGGAGCATTTAGAAATGTTCTTCACGCCGTTGTAGAGAGGATAGTGTCACTTTGTAGGTTAATTTAAAGCTACAGTAGGCGATATTATTGAATTATAGTTTTGGTTGAAATAACTCATTTGTTATGTTGTTAAAAAAGGTCTGCTTCAAACAACGAGCTTCAAAAACAGATCCAGTCCAACACTGCGAACACTTGAACGTCCCAGTGTTGCTGTGAGGAGCTGCATTTATCTCCCCGGTGGTGCGTTCAAGGGCGCTCCAGAGAAAGTGAGCTCCAAGTCTCTGCAAGTCGATGTTCATATTGCTCTGAAATATAGTGACACCAGTGGCTGACGGTTTGGTGAATAATAATAATAATAAAAAAGTTAAAATAAATTAATACATTTTTAGAAAACGGTTAACAGTAATATACAGGGTTCGTACAGCTTTTTAAGAGTTAAATTCAAGCACTTTCAAGGTACCGACGCCAAAGGAAGAAAATACATGAATTCCAGACTCTTGAGGCCTTTATCATCACGTCTAAATTGTACTTGTATCAATGCAACTGCAAACAATAAAGTTTACAGAACTCCTTTATACCCACAGCAATCAAGGTGCACCGCCACTTTGTTTATTTTACCCGCTGTTCATATTATGATTGTGGATTTGTATTTAATGCTTGCTGATCGGATCGTTTCATTTCAAATATTGAAATATTTTGGAGTGATCTTGTGTTGATGAAACACCAAATCATGTTGAGAAAAAAATAATTGAATTAAAATCAAGCATTCTTCAAGGTGTATATATTCAAATTCAGGCATATTCCTAACCTTGAAAACAAACGGTTCAAATGAAACAGTTTCTGAACTTTGTACAAACCCTGAATGTAAAAACACAATTTGCAGTTTAAGAACTTGACATGAGAAACCTGACTGAGAAAAACCCCCCGAATATGTTATCCATAAACAGCACCTCGGTGACTTTGATTACACTGGCGTCAGTTCCAGGTAGTGGCTGCCTACCAGCTCCTGGGCTGCTGACCCTGACCCTGACCTCCCTGTAGACTTCCTCTCAGGATTATGTGGGCTCCTGCGGACTGCGTTTGCCTGACAGCTCCCTCCTGACGGATTCGCTGCACCTGTCGGGCGGGATGAATAACACCTTTACCGTCCTTAAATGGAGTCCAGTGACCTCACGTGGCTTCAACTTGAGCAGAGGGAGGGGGGGGGGGGGCGGCGTCTTCTTATTAACATGAGCAGGCAGCCGGATCTTTGCAGAGGTGGAAACAACCAGACGGGCAAAGCAAAGCTTTTGGTATTAATGTGGTCAACCAGACACTTTTAATTTCAAATGTTTGTTTGTATTTCTTTTTTTAACAATGATCGTAGAACCTGATCGCTGTCAAATGATTTAAGTAAGTACACCAAAAGAGGCCTGGAGCTCTGCAGAACCCAGGCCTGCCCTCTTTCCAATCCTGCTGCTCAGAGAGAAATCAAATTAAACTTAAAAAAAAAAAAAACCAAAAAAAAAAAAAAAACTAAAAACAAAACATACAGCGTTACTCTTACCAGATGACACTCTCGCCCCTCCCTGTGAGTAAGTGCTTGGTGGAGAGAGAGAGAGAGAGAGAGAGAAAAAAAAAAAAAGGAAGAGACAACAATAGTAATCTCAAGATTGCTTGTAAAATTACTTTTTAAAATGTAGATAATATTTGTATATAGGTAGATAATGTTTGGTTGATTTAAGGGGAATAGCAATAAGAACTTAAAGGTCAATACAATCAGAAGGTCTTAGCTCACTAGCTAGGTCAACAGAGAACCGGTTATACATGCACTAAAAAGAAAAAAGGAAAAAACATTTAAAAATCCGACAGATCAACTTGAGATTATATCCAAATTTGTTTGCCCAAAACTACACCAAATGAGTCGCTAGATTGATTCTTTTTTAAAAAAAAAAAAGAAAAAAAAAAAAAGGAAAAGAAACGTTGAATTTAATTTTTTAAATAAAAATGGCTAATTGACATTATTGCACATGAGCAAAAGACAGTAATACTATTAGAGCTCTGTTCATCAACCTCCTCCTCCTCGACGGACCCTCCAGAAGCACTCCAGAACATTCAGAAACCTGGCGATGTTCCGACAACAAGAGGTGCTTCATCAACAGCAACCAAAGAGAAAAAAAAAAAAGGGAGGGGGGGGGGGGACCAAAAAAAACAAACAAACAAAAAAACGGAAACAATGGGTTAAAAACCTTGAAGTGGGTGAGAGGACAGGTAAGACGGCCAGCAGAGATGAAGGTAGAACACTTACATTGTGCTATAATGTACAGTAAATGGCTGCATAAGTGCTTTTTCTTAAGCTTGAAGAGAAAAAAAAAGAAAAAGAAAGAAAAAAAAAAAAAAGGTATTTATTGTTGAGGCATCATTAAAAGGTAGCCTGTGCTAATCCATTTAGGGGTGACAATGTAAAAAATAATCCCTAACAATGGGATTCCAACAGCTTTGAACAAGTAGGAGAGAAACCTTTCAGGACATAAAAAAATAATGATGATGATGTTACCCCTCTGATTCGGTCGCTGCTACATTAAAACCGCACGTTAATTGTGTGCAACATCGGAAAAGAAAAAGGCTTTGAAGATGATTCCTCTACACTCCGTTCTGTCTGTTGGATTCGTTGTTTTTGTGTTATTTTTCCTCTCTTTTTGTTTTTTTTGTTGTTGTTTTTTTTTGTTTGTTTTTTTTACATGTTCCGCCGCCTCATTATTGGTGTTGATTGGCAGTGTCCAGGTCCAATAACATGGCAGAGTGATTCAGTAAAAACACTGGAGTTGCAGTGAGGTTATTTGGGGGTGGGGGGTGGGTGGGGGGTGGTCACTCTGGAGGAGGCTGACGGTCCACGGCACCGGGCGCTGATGGACTTTCGCGGTCCGCTCTCGCTCAGACCGGCCCGTTGACCGACACTTCCTGGGGCGGTGGCGTTTCCTCTCTGTTAAGATGACAGGTCACACACACACACACACACACACACACACACACAGAGAAAGAGAGGATGAGCATTCTTTATTTGATTTGAAAGAGACACGTGTTTTAGCTCCGACTAGTTTTTCGGAGAGTGGCGTCCTGACTGGCGCTTACTTCCTGTCGGTCTGTGCGGTTACAGGCGAATCCTCAGCGGGCTGCTGCTCCAACGCTTTAGGAGCATCTGACAGAGAGAGTTTCTCCAGAGACACCGGACTCTCCTCGCTGCAGGACACACACACACACACACAAACAAACAAACAGGGGAGCACGTGGTTACTGATTAGTACACTTGTTTTCCTTGTATTGCAGCTGACCTTTGACCCCACTGCGAAGGCAAAAGAAATCAACATTTTGCATTTGGGGCTCAATGAACAGAAGTGGATGTTCCTGCAGAGTACCAGAGAGGCTCCCAGGATATACTTCACTTAGAGAGGCAAGACTGAATGAATCCCATCATTTCCAATCCCAGTCTATAATTACCTCAATGTGGTAATTATATTTCAAATATAGATGTTTATACACACACACACCAGCTCAGCATCCGACAGCGAGGAGGGCTCAGCTAAAAGATGCAAACCTTTTGAGGTCAGCGGTCTTGTTGCCGGGGGCGGCAACTGTTCCCGAGGCGGCGGCGGCGGCAGCGGCAGCGGAGGCGGCGTTTTTGTCATCCTCCTCGCTGTCGGATCCCCCGGAGGAGCTGCTGTCTGAGGCCACGAGAGGAGCCTTCCTCCCCTCTCCCACCGGCCAAGCGCCAGAGGAGGCGCTAACGTCTGCTGACAGGCGAGAAGGGCAGAAAAAGAGTGTGTAAAGAGTCATGTCAGTGTCTCCAAGCTGGAAATGGTGCTCAGGAGGGGGTTATCAGGTGGTATTCGGGGGAAGTCGGCCGAGCAGGCCGCACGGGGAGCACTCACCACTCTTCTCGTGGTTTTGTTTGGCTTGTTTATCTGCGTCACTGCTGCCTGAGTCCACAGGAGAGCTGCACCTGGGATCAGTCTCTGTACTGCAGGAGGAAGAGGACAAAACTGGGTTAACCCGTCGTAAAGAAATGACATTTGCTGCTACAGCATGAACTGAGGCAAGTTTGTAATGTCGGCCGTTTGGCGACTGTATCTCTGAAGCGGTACATAAAGTGTGACCAATCACAGACGGTCAGCGCAGAAAACGTTGCCTCTACAGTTCCTGAACCTTTGGAAAGTACTACACCCAGGAGTGGGGACGTTCGCTTTTGCCACCTGGAACTAAAGGTAGTCCCCGTTTCCTCAAGTGGACGTTCCTGCAGAGGAAAGGCCCTAACAGCGATGCACCTGTCGCATCAATTCAACCTGTCAGACCTCGAAAATGCGAAATTCAAGACCATCCTCGGAGGGCTTGCTCGTTTGGGTTTGCTGCTCACCCGGAGAAAGGCTGGAACTCAGTGAAGTTGGCCCAGCCAGTTCCCTGCGCCTCTGGTCCACCCCCAGCTGAGCTGTCCCACCCTGCTGGGGTTTGGGATGCTGCAGTCCCTCTAGAGTCCCTGAAATTAGCTGACCATGCTGGAGCTGGAGAAAGAAAAAAAAAAAAAAGACCCTTTCAAACTGAGACAGGAGTCCATTTTGATGGGCTGTTGGTGGGTTTGCGGGACTTTCCGATGTGAACCTACCTGTATCTGACGTGTTTTGCTCAGAGTCCTCGTCCTCATCAGATTCAGATCCGCGGTCCCGCTCCCTGCCTCCGTTCTCCATGCTGCCCCGGGAGCTTCCCTCTGAGGTTTGGGAGACCCCAAACCTGGAAGGGAGAGGGATGAACGGGTTAACACACAGAAGACAGAAACGTCCGGCGTACTTAAAAACCGCAGCCAGCGTCATCAGGTTTACCTTGTTCTGGATTTAGCTTGTGTTGCATAGTTCATCTCCTTCTCCTCCCAAATGTCTTCCTCTTCTTCAGCATCATCAAACTGGCGTATCCTCTCTTTACAGCAGGCTTCAAAAGCAGCCACATTGGCCTGTGTGCAGACACATGAATGACGTCATACTTCTTACATATGCAGCAAGTTTAAGTCCCTTTATTTCCTTATGTTAATAAAATCGCTGTAAGATTAACGTCACACACACACACACACACACACACACAAACACTTACACTATTATCATCAGCATCTAGATTGAAGTTTATTTCGGCAATTCTGTCAAATGTGGCACTGAGGAAAGAGGACGAGAACAATGTTAAAGTATTAGCCAAGACATGTATAAATAGTGTAACCAAGAAATGCCGAAAAATGTCTCTGAGCTCCGGTGTAGAGGACGCGCGCGACTTTTCCCGCTCACTTGATGTTTTCATCGTGCTCGCTGAACTCCTCGTCGTTGAACCCAAACTGATCCACAAAGTTGGCGGTCATCTGTTGGATCTGATAGTCGGAGAAGGCCTGGGAGGGTCAGAGGGCACTTTTCAAAACGGCGACCATCATTACGGACAGAGGGGGGAGGTGGGAGGGGGTTACACAAGAGACGGATGGCTATGCCTTTATCATTACAGGCCTACCTGCTGGAGAGACAGGTCGTTGGGGAAGGGGCTCTCCATGTCGTCGTCCTCGCTGGACGAGTGCATGTTGTGGGTGCTCACCTGCAGGACACAGTGCTGAGGTTTCAACTGGTGTCCGACAGTACATCACGGGTGCCCAGTGGCCTTACAAGACACGTCTGCGCACCACGTGGCCATTTGAGCGGCAGATAAATAAGCTCAGAAAACGGTTAATTTTTAGCAATTGTGCCGTAACATAAAAGTCACATAGAAATAACAATAAACACTGATTCTCTTTTAAACGTACGACACCCAGAGCAGATTTCCTACACTGAGCCTCTGTCATACTACATAGGCTTTACCTTAACAGGCATACAGGCTTAGTCTCTTTGAATACCATATGACTTCCTCCTCCTGTGAAAACACAGATAACGGTGCTCTCTCTGACCGCACTGAGGGCATGCAGCCGTGCTTTGAGTCTAAGCATGATCAGGGCCGCTCATCGCTCATTAAATACGGCCACTTTTGTTGCTTATACTTCTTGATTTATTAAATGACGAAAGTGAGCAGACAAGTCAGTCGTTTTCAAAGAAGCTGGTCACGGCTGTTCTGTCCTGTCCTGGTCTACCGGCTGCTCTGAACACAGAAGGCTACTCATGCAGAAGTGCTGCCGAACGACGTCTCACCAGCTCTACCGTGTTCCTCCTGTTAGTCTCTCTCAGGGTCTCGTCCACGAAGCTCTCCCAGCGACCTCTGCAGTCTTCTGGAAGCTCTGCCAAAAAAAAAAAAAAAAAAAAAAAAAAGCAGGGATATGAATTATCTTTAATAAACAAGGTGGGCGGATGATGCCGAAGCTCCGAAGCTTCAAACGGAGAGAGAGCCCCAAAGCATCATCCGCCCATCCCTACTTTTCAGTTAAAATGGTGACGCGTCTGACGTCAGGCCTACTTTGCAATGCGTGATTACCTTTGATGAGGTCAGCGATCTGGGCCTGCACTGGTCCTTTCTCCAGGTTCTGCACCACCATGTTGGCAATCCTGGTCAGGTGACCCATGTTGCCTCTCCTGGTGCCGCCCTCGGCCCTGAGATTCACAGGGATGCACTCACGGTGACTTCACTTTATCAGACCCAATCTATCCACACTACTTGCCGAGGTCTAGGCAGGGACCCCAGTGCTCCAATAAATATCTAGCAGGACACGCAGCAGCAGAGGTAAGATGTGGTGGAAGAAAACTTTCAATTTTGATACAAATGTGCATGTAAAGAGGTTCTTACTGTATCTTATCGTTCTCCTCCCATGCGTCCAGGATCCTCTGTACCAGGTGACACTTCTGGAAGAGCTGAGGGTTCAGCAGAAAGACAGAATTGACGATGAGTTGAAATAACTGAGACCAAGTGCCTTGCACACAAAGATTTGGGCCACCTACATGTGCCACGAGGGCATTGTGGATAGAGGTCTGTGGGTCACTGGTTCTGCCTGTCTCCACTGCCTCCCCCTGCGCCTCAGGGTTGGATGCTGCAGGCTTCCCGTCGTGGTTCTGGAGGCCCGGGCTTGGCCGCTCCTCTGAGGAAGGATGGTTCAGGATAGCCGCCACGCACAGCTCCACTTGGAAGTGCAAAAAGTTATTCCAGGAGTATTTGAAGAACAGGTCCTATTCAGAGAGAGAGAGAGAGAAATGTGAAGCAAAGTTAGTGACATGCATGACAGAACACCTGTAAGCAGCAGCGACTTGCGTGGACACCTCCCTTAACAGCATGCAGTTGTCCGTTTTAAGCATTTCAGCAATGGTTATTTAAAAAAGTCAGAAATTACTATTTATTACTCCAATGTTGTTTTACCAGGTCAACAGTGGAGGGTTTGTAACCCCTGACTGCTGAACTACACACAAAACTTAGTGGTCTTATATGAACCTGCTCCAAATAGGCCACACCTACTGCCCTTCGGTCAGGTGGTGTGATAAGGAAACAGAACTTCCACCCCATGACCAACCATCTGCGAATCTGACGCAACTTTTTCCACAAACAGAATCGGGCAAAAGCTTCATTTCAGTGTACGCATGTATGAAAGCTCAAACCCATCGCACAGCGCACCGCCGTGTGTATTTACAAAAAAGGAGCTATAGTGTTTTCAGTGTCTTTGCCTACCAGTAGTAGGTCCATGGTGGCAAGATTGCAGAGCTCCTGGCAGACACTGGGGGCACTGGTCTGCAGCAGGGCGGCCACCAGCCGGGCCACGTGAAGGCGGGCGTTCCCCAGTGGCTGCTCTAGAACGCCAACGGTCGTCAATATTGCACTTTTCTGTAGAGGGAGGGAACGAGAAACGTACGTAAACTAGATTTTTTTTTTTTTTAGATAAGGCTAAAATGTGCTGGCTAAAGGCGCTACCTGTCACCTTGCAAAAGAATCGTATAAACGATAATTATAATCAAACTCATTTTCACAAAATCAATCAAATACTAAATCATATAATATACAATTTCTAAGCTCCGGTTTTTAGAATGTATTTTGCTTCATGACTGCGCCGCCGCTTTACCTTGGGGGGATCCAGAAGAAGCTGCTGGAAGTCCTTTAAATGGGGCTCAATGGCATTTAAAATACTGCTGTTGACAGTGTAAGACCTTTCATAACCCTGAGAATACAGATCCATCAGCCCTTCCAACCTGGGACATACAAGCAGACAAAACATTAGGTCCTTGCACTTGGAAGCGCTAACTCAGTTACTGCGTCATTATTGCTCAAAAGACCCAGAGGGAACCAAAACGAACTAAGCTACCCACATTTACAATTACAAAAAAACTTGACGGGGAACGCGTTTGACTCACCCAGACCTCCTGGTCTCCAGTAAGGTAAGTAGCACTTGAGTTCCGTTAACGATGGAGGCCTCACTCCTCTCCCCCTCAAACATGTTCTTGAGGAGCCCCGCTACACTCTCCTGCCTGAAAGACAAAGGTTTTTTTTTTTTGCAAAGCAGTTGTCCAATTTGTTTGCTATTATTGATACGGAGGTGCGGGAATTCATGGGTGAGATGTTGTACACCGAGGAAGCAACATGAAGGGCACAAACGTGGAGCGCTGGTGTCAAACCGGCTCTGCCAGCAAATGTTTGTATACACAACAACCTGTTTCCAACCATTTTTTTTTTTTTTTTTTTAAAAAGGAGATTGGGTAATTTGCAAATCTGGTTCCAACAAGTATTATATGACATCATTTAAATAACAGCAGATGGGACTAACGTTTGACTGGCTTGGCCACCAAACAGAGCCAATCCAGCCAATCCAGCCCCCCCCCCCCAATACACACTCACTCGAAACACCAGAGATGTACTTTTCCTCCTAGAACTTTAATCAAAAGGCAGTGCAAACTTACGACTCTAGTACAGCCAATAGTGGGTCGGCCTCCATATTCTCCTGCATCTGATTGGCCTGGTCTCGACTAAGGCGGATGATGTCACAAAGCGTTTGGGATGCATTTGATTGTCTCTGAAACGTAAATCGTTCAAACAATTAGAAGATCTAAACTAACAGGCGACACCTTCAGGTTATCTGGATGCATGTAGAGAAAATTACAGCTTCTTCATGGCAAAATGAAGTTGCAGGTCAACTCCCGGCAGGCCCGACACTCACCTCCTCGTCTTTGCCAGTATGGATGAGCTCTGTGAGTCTTTGTACCAACTTCTCCTCGTTCAGCCACTTGCAGGGGGGAACAAAAACGGTGTTAAAATACTTCAAAGGCTTGTGTTTGCTCATGGGAAGCACAAAAAGACATATTTAGAGAGCTTACGTGAAGGACCTCCTGCCTCAAGGGGGCAGGCTCCACGCAACTGATGAGGCGAAGCAGCAGGTCCATCATGGCAGAGGCGTCAATATGTTTCAGCACCAGACCAATGAAGCCTTCCTTTTTCTTTAGGAAGGTAATTACCTGGAAAACAGAACAAAGCGCTCAATACTTTTGGCTCCACATAGCAGACCAAAGTTGTTTTCCCGAAACACCACACTTCTGTTTTGTACTGTAGTTGTTTTTTTGTTTTGTTTTTTGCTATCCGGTGCAGCAGTGCTTTTGATTGCTTATTTACATGCTCTAAACGAGAAACCGTTGCTCAAGCCACGATGCCCCCCCCCCGTATACCTGTTCGGTTTTCCTGGCAATGAGATTGCCGATGGTTTTGCTGAAGAAGCTGGCCAGTAGCGGGTTGAGGGGTGGGTCCTGCTCCAGGAAGTGATAGAGCATCTCAAGGAGAGACTCGTCCCCGCCCAGCTTGTCGTTTATAATGGACACATCCGAGGTCAGGAGCTCACAAGCAATGTTGGGAAACCTTATTAAAAGAAATAACGTGAGAACGAGAAGGTGCAATGAATGATTTTAATGAGGAATTTCAACAATGTTTTTTCTGATTATCTGAGCCTTGATAAGAGAATATACGAATACAAAGCACACTATGACAATTACTTATTTTAATGCATGTTAATTCAAATTAATTATACTAGGTGTGACAATATTGCAGAGACAAACAACAGTATGTTTGGTGTGAAATTATTATTATGTTAATTATACGACAGTGAAATGATTAATTAACGATGAAAGTTCAGTTCTTGGGACAGATAACCAAAACAAATATTGTGGTTGTATTCATTTGTTCAATGTATAAAGAAGAATTAAGAACTAAGACCAAGAGCTGAGTTAAGCAAATACTGCCCCGATGCCCTGTCATCATCTGTTGTGTCAGCCACCGACGTGAGGACTCACTTAAAGCGGCTCCTCTCCTCCAGGTCGGCGGGCGGCTCTGTGGTGATGAGGCTGACCAGCTCCTGCATGCAGTGGTCCTGGGAGAGGAAGAGGAGCAGCCGACGGTTCTGGGCCTTGCACTCCTGAAGGACGTCGTCCTCCTCCATCAGCTCTCTCAGCGTCACGTCCTCCCTGTCCAGCAGCTGGTCGATGTGGGAGGTGGTGTGCAGGTCGAACTTCCAAAACATGGTGGCCGCTGGGACGGGGGACACAGCCCTGGGCCGCACGACAGCAGCGTGACGAGGGGACGCAGGGAGGCCCAGCAGTGGCCAGAAGAATAAAGGAAAGGGGTAAGTGGACGCGTAGGTGGGGAAGGAAGCAGGGGAGAGAAACTGATGTAAACAAAAGATGTAACAAGACATCGCTATCACTTGCAGTGTGTCATACAGGGACTGCAACATACTTGCATTAACTTCATAAGAAATTGTCTTGTAAACAGCCCTTTCAAATTACACTAATTATGATCTAATTATGTTATTACGGAGTATTCCCATTCATGCTGCAGTATTGAGGTTTTCATAGGATTTTGCAATAGAAACATCTACAGCTAATTTGCATGTTGATGCCCGCAAAGGTTAACAGCATGATCGAAATGACAGAAAGATTGAGTCTTGAGGTTAAATGGGGGGTTATGTTGTGATGTAATGTGGACGCGACGTCTTCAGCCGCTTATCAAGCTGTGCTCTATAGAATTTAAATGCAAATTTGGAATTGAATAGATCTCTAGGCAACTCATGTACCCGGGTTCAATCAAAACACTAGATTATTTACAAAAAGGACAACAGCTGGATTACTGTGGTCCAGGTAAATGTAGGTACAGACTGCACGATCACAAAAAGACAGAAATGACACACAGTAAAGTGCTTACACATACCAGTGGATGAAATGTGGATATCTTTAATCAGACCTCCCCCACGGGCAGGCAGGCATTTGTGTTTGTGCAGACGACAGAGAGTGTGGCGAGGCCTGGCATTTATCAGCATGGGTCTCCTCTTAAAACGCGGGCCACTTTAGGGGGTGAGACACCGAGAGGCTCACCATAACCTGCACAACACAAAAAAACAGCAAAGATTCTCAATCAGCTGTGCATCTTGAAAAAAGGACGACTCTGTTAACATTCAGACATAACTTCAGATATGCACAAATACTGGATGTGAATGTACACATGAAGGGTTAGAAGGCATGTTTTGCTTTGGCATTCTGCGCCATTGTGAAGCTGTGTTGTCCTCATCACGTGTCAGCTCAAAGTTGGTATTGTTGGCGTGGGTTTCTTTACTAATGTCAATTATTGAAGAAAAATAAACAAAATATATCATTTGAAACGCATCGCACCGGACCCACTGGAGGGTCAGGGGAAACTTCACATGCAAATTGGTGGGTCTATCATTACAAAATGATGTTGTGAATGTGAACACATTAGGCATTAGGCTACGGTCTGTAGGCACATATCACATATGACTGTCACGCCGGATGTTGCCATAAAGTTGACCTCGAATACATATTAGGCTCTGGTATATCCATGTTTAGGCCTGGAAATGCCATCACGCAGGTTACTTGTTGTTTAAAACTGCACTGAAAGCATACACAGCCACTGTGTGCATGCCCCATCACTCGATACTTAATTGCTGAACGAGATTTGGTCAACATCTGCTTCTCGTGTCACATCAGCGCCACAACAGAGGCTTTTAAATGCCAACTATCAGACAGTGGTAAATGGAGAATGCATCTTAAATGATGGTGAACAAGTATTTGATGCTTTGGTGACTACGCAAGTATGTTTAGTTTGTTTTTCCTCGTGGTTACTGTGGCAGCTAGTCTAGCCAACCTACCACACCAGCAGTGACAAAAAAAAACCAATTACATCTGCTGGCTTTGTCAAAGCTAATGTGTCTCTGTGAGCAGCATGCTATCAACTGTTGATCATGGAAGTAAAACTGAAGGAGGAAATCAAAGTGCTTCCTCCTTTTTCCTTTCCTTTTTTTCCTGAGGAGGACCCTTCCCTGCACATGCAGCAGCAGCAGCAGCAGCAGCGTCCATCTGGCATACATTTACAGAGTACACAAGTGCAATAATAACCCGCTGAACGCTCCCTGTGGACACTGAGCAGGAAAGCAAATGCTTGACTTTACATCCAAAATAGAACCCACCAGAGGCGACCTCAACAAAAACAGTCCACTGGCACATATAACAACGATGAAAAGAGGAACAATGGCACACATAAAGGGCATACATGTGGATGTTGTGAGCCAACAATAGTCTGTAATTAGGCAAGTGGACAAAAAAACAGTGAAATCAAGCAAATGCAACAGGACATTCTACCTGCACTTTTACATGAACTCTCCTTTACTTGCTGAATGTACATAAATACGCAACTAGTGGCGCCTGGGTTTTTAATCATGTTGTACCCCATACCTAATGCATCATGCACGACCAAATGATCATCCAATCTGCAGTAGTGCACTTCAGAGGACAAACAAAAAAAAACACCACCGTTTTACTCAGCCTGTTGCTGCTTACTTGCACTTAGATGCACTGGAGTTGTAAAAGTATGTATCTAATGTGTGACACACAGATGACAGTCCCAAAATATTGACTTCTTTATGAGAATAAAAGACCAGGGATTGTGGGTTTTTTTCTTGCTCTTTAACTTAATACTCCTTCCTTCACAAATATAAAGAGGTTCCTGGTGCTTCTTCAGTTCACACCACTGCTTACCTTTGGGTTTGTTGGCTGTGGAACTAAAAGAACTGCTTCAGACTTTGATTCACTTGAGATGTGAGAGCATATGATAGCATATGATAGCTAATGACACACGTCGATGTATTTGTACCTCAACCAGTGACAAAAACAAGTATGTATCTGCATCCCTCGTTTATAATATTTTGTTACGTCAGGGTTCCCCATTTTTTAAGACTGTCTGACAATGAGAGACACACTGGCGTGTAGCTAAAGAAATGTAAACCGAGCTGCCATAGCCTTGGCATGAAGTACACATCAACTGACTTGCGGTAGGAGCTCAGATTTCTGTTTACTTCAACTCCAGTGGATGCACCACCAAATAATACAAGATAAAGAAAACAACGTAAATTTACTCAACCGTAATTACAGTCCTCGGTTAATTACATTCCGCCGTTTAAACACGAGTTGCCTTTCTTGTTTATCAATCGGTAACTAACGTACAAATGAACGTAGACGGTGTGTAACGTTACTTGATTTCAGTACGTTAGCTCTGCCAGGCTTCGCTGGTGGTGGCCTCAGCAAACTCCGAATGGCTGCACTGAAGCTGGGTTACGTGGTTAACTGACGATAAGTTAGCTCGTTAGTTACTAGACAATAACGAAGATGTAAAAAAAAAAAAAAGAAAAAGAAAAAGAAAAAAAAGTGCAGTATTATCAGGGGCATATTAGTGCGGAAATAAATGACGTTAATCTCGATGTCTCCCAGCCAACTGTTATCGCTAAACGTAAGTTAGCGACTATGTTATGTTAACTCCTGTTAAGTAATCTAACAGCTAGCTAACTAACGCTAAACCGATCCCGTTGGCAAAGTTAGCCGATTAGCCAACATTGGTTTCTTAATCAACGTTAATTGGCGATTTGTTATTCATTAAGTTATCAAGTTAGCAAACAGTTTAGCTAACGTTAACGCTAGTTCCTCCTTTCCCTTGATTAGCGCGTAAGCAAATTAGCTACTAACGGTTAACGTGTACTGAGCTGAGTTAGCCAACTTAAATAGCTCTCCAACTTAGGTTCAACTTTGTCGATGCAGCAGCAGAGTTAACGTTAACTGTTAGCTAGTTGCCCAAACTCATGACGATCGTTCCGTCCGAAACTTACCTTTGATTGAAATTCCGCTGCTATTCCTTCTGTCTGTATCAGATTGTTGGTGTTGGTGGAGTTTTTCGTCAAGCAACCAGTCACTAGCTATCCAGCTAACTACCAGCTAGCTGTGTTAGCTACAATACATTAGCCCGTGAGCGAATAGTGATTTGTTTTGAAGGGTCAGTCTGCGACAGCACAGGCTACTGTTAGCTAGCTCAACTTAGCTAACGTTAGTCAAATGTGGCTTTGAAGTCTATCAAATGATCACTTCCCCAACATTAAAGGCTACTTGACATTAATAGCAATACCTGTTATTTAAGATATAGTGTATGATTCGTACTCACGTATAAAGTAATTCAAACGCGGGGCTAAGTTTAGCATGCAAAGCAGGAAAAACTCAGTCATATTTTTCGAATCAAAATGGCGTCATGGTTACGAGAACGCGCAGTAGACCTACATGGGGACGTGCATTGACTTCAGACGGAGCACTGAGCTTAGCAAAGCATTTTGGAGTACTGAATGATGCGACAGTGTTATTTTTATATATCCAATTAAACTTATAGTCTAACAACTATAAGAATCTTAGCATACAATACACATTTCTTACCTATAATGGACCTATCTATGCGCGATACTAAGGAGTGACCTTCATACTTTATTGTATTTTTTACCATACAACACTAATAAATTTGCTGATATGTTTTTAACATCATTCTAAGATGTGTTTTGAGGACATAAAACAATCAGTTTTAACCCATTATTGTGATTTCAGCCAATCCTCAACTCCAACAAGGCCAAAGTGCATTTCTAAATGCATTTAGTCATAGTGCTCTCCCTCCTAAATTGTTTCCCATACCGAGTCTGACCAAAATGTAATATTGCTTCTCTGTTTTCTAATGTACAGAAATTCGTGCCACATCTATTTATTCAAAAGAAACAAAATCTTATACGAAACAAATGATTATTTTTTATTTTCATTAATTACCAGCAGAAATTAACGTTAACATATTACGCCTAGCTGATTAAGCGCCAGTATATTTGACATTTATATCAGCAGACAGACACTGAGTTTGTAGTTTCAGATGTTGCCTCTCATTCGTTATGTCCTGACATTTTCGCTTTTTTCCATTTTCTCCACTTATCTTCATCTTGCAACTTTTTCGCCTTTCTCCCGACTTATTTTCCTTCTCTTCTCTCTTCTTCCCTTTCCTCTCCCTTCGCACCTTCTCCTCGCCCGCTCTGTCCCACAATGCACTGCGTTCACTCGTTGGATCATGGACCAAAGCGGTAAGCAAAATGCCCAGCAGGGCCGACGTTAGCAAACTTCTTTTATGTGATATATTTTTCACCCCACAGTCATAGTTGTTGTTGTACCAGCTCCTCAGATAACGACATACCATCCTCCCAGTTCACGGGTTTGCTGCGGCATTCCGTTATCTTCCAGTGCAGCGTTAACTAGCCTGGTCCAGGCTAACGTTAAGCTAGCTAAAAACAGGCTAGCGATGGAGTAACGCTAGAACACTTGTGTTCACCAAAAGTTAACGTTGAGTTGTAATGTAATCCTTACGACCACAGTGCAATGTTGCAACAGAGTTTACACACTCACAATATGAAAGGGAACGTATTACATTTTCCATATGTCAACAGGCGTAACCGCTAGCTGCGATTGAGTTGGGGCGCGAATGCTTCCTGACCAACGTTAGCTTGATGCTAACTAAGATGTTGGAAGAGCTGACATAACTAATCGCATTTCTTCAGGCGTATATTTGCTGGGTCCCTTTTTAAGCTATTTATCTTAAAGTC